>NW_027197175.1:0-67243 GCF_038502225.1 Cherax quadricarinatus | reverse complement strand
CCAATAGAAATAAAGAATTTGATCTTAATAAATTTAAAATGTATTTACAGGAAGATGATTTGCTTACTGCTATTTTGCTATGTTTAAGTTTGCTAAGGATACCCCGAGGAGGAGCCTGCGTAAACTGTACATCCTCCTCTTCACCGTCATCCAGAGCACATGATTCTGCTGGTGGCAGTTCAATCATTCCATCCTGAAAAAAAAAAAAGTTTACTAGCATGTAATAAAACTTAAAAACTCTTGAGAGTAAGCAAACAAACATTTTATCTCTTTGTGCATTATCAAAAATGTAGTTTACACATAATAAAATATTGTTGAAACACAAAAGAAAGTCACTAGAATGCATATGTATTTTATGCAGAGTAATCCTAATGCTGACAGACTACTTAAGATTAAACATAGGTATTGGGTGGTACAATTTTAACTATGGATTATTACAGAAAAGAGACAGCAAAAATAGTACAAATTTAAGTATGTATTAATACTTTAAACTGATTCAGTAAGCAAATACAAGTACTGGCTGGGACACCCAAGCATACTAATTATAAGGGTAGATAAAGATACAGTTAAATAAAACTGAAATACCAGCAGAAATTTTTTATTTTTTTACAAGATGATGGAACTGCATTTTTAAATCGTAATTTTTTTTTTTAACAAGTCGGCCGTCTCCCACCGAGGCAGGGTGACCCAAAAAGAAAGAAAATCCCCAAAAAGAAAATACTTTCATAATCATTCAACATTTTCACCTCACTCACACATAATCATTGGTTTTGCAGAGGTCCTCAGAACACAACAGTTTAGAAGCATATATGTATAAAGATACACAACATATCCCACCAAACTGCCAATATCCCGAACCCCTCCTTCAGAGTGCAGGCACTGTACTTCCCATTTCCAGGATACAAGTCCGGCTATATAAAAATAACCAGTTTCCCTGAATCCCTTCACTAAATATTACCCTGCTCACACTCCAACAGATCGTCAGGTCCCAAATACCATTCGTCTCCATTCATTCCTATCAAACACGCTCATGCACGCCTGCTGGAAGTCCAAGCCCCTCGCCCAAAAAACCTCCCTTACCCCTTCCTTCCAACCTTTTCGAGGACAACCCCTACCCCGCTTCCTTCCCTTACAGATTTAAATGCTCTCCATGTCATTCTACTTTGATCCATTCTCTCTAAATGACCAAACCACCTCAACAACCCCTCTTCAGCCCTCTGACTAATACTTTTATGACTTCACATCTTCTCCTAATTTCCACACTCCAAATTTTCTGCATAATATTTACACCACACATTACATACTCATGTAAATCACTTTTCAACATCTAGCCTATTCTTACTACCTGATATTTTAATCTCAACCACCTGATTATATTACTATATTACAAATGAAAATGAACTAGCGAACTTTCTTCATGATGCAAACATTACAGAGTCTGACTGATATTAGTGACCAAACCATTGTACTATGTTAGTGTATGTTATTTATTTTTATTATCACACTGGCCGATTCCCACCAAGGCAGGGTGGCCCCAAAAAAGAAAAACTTTCACCATCATTCACTCCATCACTGTCTTGCCAGAAGGGTGCTTTACACTACAGTTTTTAAACTGCAACATTAACACCCCTCCTTCAGAGTGCAGGCACTGTACTTCCCATCTCCAGGACTCAAGTCCGGCCTGCCGGTTTCCCTGAACCCCTTCATAAATGTTACTTTGCTCACACTCCAACAGCACGTCAAGTATTAAAAACCATTTGTCTCCATTCACTCCTACCAAACACGCTCACGCATGCCTGCTGGAAGTCCAAGCCCCTCGCACACAAAACCTCCTTTACCCCCTCCCTCCAACCTTTCCTAGGCTGACCCCTACCCTGCCTTCCTTCCACTACAGACTGATACACTCTTGAAGTTATTCTGTTTCGCTCCATTCTCTCCACATGTCCGAACCACCTCAACAACCATTCCTCAGCCCTCTGGACAACAGTTTTGGTAATCGAGCACCTCCTCCTAACTTCCAAACTACGAATTCTCTGCATTATATTCACACCACACATTGCTCTCAGACATGACATCTCCACTGCCTCCAGCCTTCTCCTCGCTGCAACATTCATCACCCATGCTTCACACCCATATAAGAGCGTTGGTAAAACTATACTCTCATACATTCCCCTCTTTGCCTCCAAGGACAAAGTTCTTTGTCTCCACAGACCCCTTTTCCCCTCATCAATTCTATGATTCACCTCATCTTTCATAGACCCATCCGCTGACACATCCACTCCCAAATATCTGAATACATTCACCTCCTCCACCTTCTTCACTGCTTTCAGTAACCTACCTCCTACACCATACACCTGCAACATCTGCCACATTGCCCCCCTATCCACCCTGTCATACGCCTTTTCCAAATCCATAAATGCCACAAAGACCTCTTTAGCCTTATCTAAATACTGTTCACTTATATGTTTCACTGTAAACACCTGGTCCACACACCCCCTACCTTTCCTAAAGCCTCCTTGTTCATCTGCTATCCTATTCTCTGTCTTACTCTTAATTCTTTCAATAATAACTCTACCATACACTTTGCCAGGTATACTCAACAGACTTATCCCCCTATAATTTTTGCACTCTCTTTTATCCCCTTTGCCTTTATACAAAGGAACTATGCATGCTCTCTGCCAATCCCTAGGTACCTTACCCTCTTCCATACATTTATTAAATAATTGCACCAACCACTCCAAAACTATATCCCCACCTGCTTTTAACATTTCTATCTTTATCCCATCAATCCCGGCTGCCTTACCCCCTTTCATTTTACCTACTGCCTCACGAACTTCCCCCACACTCACAACTGGCTCTTTCTCACTCCTACAAGATGTTGTTCCTCCTTGCCCTATACACGAAATCACAGCTTCCCTATCTTCATCAACATTTAACAATTCCTCAAAATATTCCCTCCATCTTCCCAATACCTCTAACTCTCCATTTAATAACTCTCCTCTCCTATTTTTAACTGACAAATCCATTTGTTCTCTAGGCTTTCTTAACTTGTTAATCTCACTCCAAAACTTTTTCTTATTTTCAACAAAATTTGTTGATAACATCTCACCCACTCTCTCATTTGCTCTCTTTTTACATTGCTTCACCACTCTCTTAACCTCTCTCTTTTTCTCCATATACTCTTCCCTCCTTGCATCACTTCTACTTTGTAAAAACTTCTCATATGCTAACTTTTTCTCCCTTACTACTCTCTTCACATCATCATTCCATCTCTCTTCACATCATCATTCCACCTCTCTTCACATCATCATTCCACCAATAGTGTATGTTATTATGCCATTATTGAACTAATCCCTGTACTATCACCTCCTAGATAGTATTTACTACCTCATTATCCCATGTGTCCTACAGTTCCTTGTGTGACCCAATTTGTGTTATCTTCCCATATTTCCTGTTCACAATTTATTACTTGTTAATAAGATACTTACTCTTTAATAATATCTGTATTACCATTTATTCCTACTTAAGCACTGTTATAATTCTTCTATAATCTTACCTAAATTTCCCTTTGCTCCTAAACTACAAATAACAAACTAGTGTATGTTCCTACTACACTACAGTGCAGTTCCTTGTACCATCTTCCACTAGCTAGTATCAACTACCTCAAATAATATTTCTTTAGTGATATTAATTGCTCAAACTTTAAGTTACAAGGCAAATCTTACTCTCAGATTAATTTCATAACATAATGTCAATCTATTTAAAGGTTGTTTTTACCAATACTTAATTTAGTCCCTTTTTACATTTCTACTGAAATAATTCTCTATATACCAATACATTGTACTGCCCTTTATTCAGTAATCGCTATACTCCTAGTTCTAACAACAATTAAAGAGAAACTTTCAGGAGATTTAATACTTTTTCCCTCTTGTCCATATAGTCACATTTATTAAAATACTCCAGGTGCTATTGACTACCTCAGGTGCTATTGACTACCTCAGGTGCTATTGACTACCTCAGGTGCTAATGACTACCTCAGGTGCTATTGACTACCTCAGGTGCTACTGACTACCTCAGGTGCTATTGACTACCTCAGGTGCTACTGACTACCTCAGGTGCTACTGACTACCTCAGGTGCTATTGACTACCTCAGGTGCTACTGATTTTGTTTTAATACATTCTTGTTTTTAATACATTCTTTTATTATTATATTCACTAGCTCCTTTATTCTAGCTGTAAATATCTACCGTAGTTCATAAACTCACATTTGTTGAAATAATTAAGGTGCTATTAGATGCTTAACCCTTTGAGGGTTTTCGTCGTACTAGTACGTCTTACGCGTAGGGGTTTTTGACGTACTAGTACGCATAAATTCTAGCGGCCTCAAATCTCGCGCGAAAATGCTGGTAGGCCTAGGTGTGAGAGAATGGGTCTGCATGGTCAGTGTGCGCGGTAGAAAAAAAATCTGGGACCCAGTGGTGCATTGTGGGAATGCCCTCTTAGTAAACAATGTCCACCATGCCTCGCGGTAAGAAGCTCCTCACTCCTCGGCGAATTGGGACACTTTTGTTCCCCAGTGACAGTTCTAATAGTGATGGAAGTGCCAGTGAAGATGAGTTTCGTGGTTTTAGTGAGGTTTTGACCGAAACTAATGACCATAATATCGGTAATAGTGAAGAAAACCCAGACGACCCTCAGCCTTCCACCTCTGGTGCTGGGCCCTCGTGTTCACGTTCAGTTGTTCCAGAACCCAAGAGGAAACTTCTATTTTCCCAAATCCCAGACTCAGATGAGAGCATGGGTGATGATAGTGATAGTGAATATGAACTACAAGCTCTTCAAACTAGTTCCAGTAGTGATAGTGAAGTGCAATATTCCCCAGTGAAGCGTCAGTATATACGACGATATATGCGCTCTGGAAGTGTGCCATATGTTATACCAAGGGGAAGGAGTGTATCTCGGAGTACATCCCGTGGCTGTACAACAGGAACAGACAGCGAAAATGACGAAGATACTGTTGCAATTGGGATGGAAAATGTGCGTGGTGGTAGTGGTGCCGGCGGTGAGGCACCAGCAGTGGGCCATGCTGCCACCCACGCTGCCACCCACGCCGCTGCCTCAGCTGATCTAGAACAAAGGCCACCATCCCCCACTCCCCCACCACACCAGCCTCCACAACCACAACCTCCACAACCACAACCTCCACAACCACAACCACCTGTCATTGTCCAGTACCCACCAGCAGACCGCACCTGGGATTGGCAGGAAGCTGTCAATTTTGTTCCAAATCCCCACCAGTTTGATGGCAGTCAAAGTGGAATACGGCCATCTTGTGCACTTGGGAACAATGCCACTGAACTGGAATGTTTCGAGTTATTCTTTGACGAACCACTGATGAAAAGTATTGTCATGGAAAGCAACACATACTACGAGTACACCATGGCAAACACAATACTTTCACCAAAATCACGTCTACACCAATGGAAGGAGGCAACTGTGGCTGAGATGTATCTTTTCTTTGCCACAATAATGCTTATGCCACATGTGTATAAGCACAAAGTGAAATCATACTGGTCAACAGACCCCCTGATTGCAACACCAGGTTTCAGTGATATAATGCCAGTGAATCGATTTGTGCTAATGTTACGTATGCTTCACTTCTCAGATAAAACCAGGCCTGACAGAACTGACAGGTTATATAAGATTAGGAATGTGTTTGTGTATCTGAAACAGAAATTCAGTACTCATTTTTATCCCTTCAGGAAGCTTGTAATTGACGAGTCTTTGATTCTGTTCAAAGGAAGACTCTCTTTCAAGCAGTACATACCAAGCAAGAGGAAACGCTTTGGTATAAAGTTGTTTGTGCTTTGTGATTGTTACAGTGGTCTGGTATTGGATATTATTGTGTACACTGGAAGTTATACATTGCAAAATACCAGGAAGTTATTGGGCATCTCAGGTGATGTGGTTCGAACAATGATAGAACCATACCTTGGTAAGGGGCATATATTATATACAGATAACTGGTACACAAGCCCCTCACTCAGTGATTTTTTGCGAGTGAACATGACAGATGTGTGTGGCACAGTGCGTGCAAATCGAAAACATATGCCCAGGTTTGACGCTGGCACTCGCAGAGGTGAGGTGCAGGCGTTTGCTGCCAATGACATCATGGCATTTCGGTGGCATGACAAACGAGATGTCACACTGTTGTCATCAATTCACCCTAATGAAATGGCAGACAGTGGCAGGCAGCATAGAGAGAGAAATGAACCCATTCTAAAACCTGCAGCTGTGATTGATTACACCTTCAACATGCGTTCAGTGGACAAATGTGACATGCAGATTGGGTTTGCTGATTGTGTTCGCAAGAGTTATAAGTGGTACATCAAACTGTTTTTCCATCTTCTGGACATTTCCATGCTCAATGCTTATAATATGTATAAGATGAGCACCAGAAACAAACCACAGTACGGCGAATTCTGTTTGTCTGTCATCAGACAAATAGTATTCAAGTACCAAGGAAATGCACCTGCAATTGACCGCCCACCAAATTATCAACAACTACCTGCTCGTCTGAAGCATGGTGATCACTTCCTGGTAAAACTGCCTGCTACTGCTTTGAAGAAAAAGGCTCAGAAGAGGTGTTACGTCTGTTCACATACAAAAAAACGCCCACAACAACGCAGAGACACTCGTTTTATGTGTGAGGAGTGCAAAACTCCACTGTGCATGACACCATGTTTCAAAGACTTCCACAGGCTGCAGAACTTCTAGAAACATGTCCTGTGACTGTATATGTGTATATAAAATATAGAAAAATAGTAATAAACAACATTTCATATTGTTTGTTTGTGTAAATATTTTCTGTAAACAAAATAATGACAACAGTGTTTACGCCCTTATTGTGTAGTATTGAAAAAGAAATAACTTACAAAATACTGATCATGTTGGCCTCAGAGGCCATAAAAGTTACTCAGAAAAAGAAAAATTGAAAAATAATTGAAAATAGTACATAAAAAAGTAAATAGAAAAATACCGGGTGACGGCAGTCGGCGATGTTACCATATGTTGTTCAATTTTGGCAAATTTCACACCTCCATATCTCGGTAAGTATTGACGTTAAAATTTTTTTGTTTAGCCTATAATGTTTAGAAAAAAATACTCTATTTTTTCATAAGAAAAAATAATTTTTTTTTTTTTGAAATTTGGCCGACCCTGAGAACGAGTTTCGGAGAGGGCCTGTCGACCCTCAAAGGGTTAAGTGTATAACTGAATTATCTGTTCTGTAATGGTCCCTTTTTCTTTCAAATTTTTACGTTTTAGAATAATTAGTCTTATTCATAAGTCTAGGTGCTATTGACTACCTCAGGTGCTACTGATTTTGTTTTTAATACTGTACATTCATTTATTATTATATTCACTAGCTCCTTTATTCTAGCTGTAAATATCTACCATAGTTCATAAACTTACATTTGTTAAAATAATTAAGGTGCTATTAGATGCTTAATTGTATAACTGAATTATCTGTACTGTAATAATCCCTTTTTCTTTTAAATTTTTACAAGTTTTAGAATAATTACAGTCTTATTCACAAGTCTAGTTGTAGATTCAATATAACTCTTATATTATTCTACTTGGAAAATCTAGTTTATAAAACTACTCTTATCCTATGATTACAGACATAGATCCTGATGTAAACTTTTTACTAAATGAAATACACAAATCAAACAGTAACTGTAATTACTATACAGCAGACTAAGCAAAGACATTACTCAGTGCAAACAATAACATAACCATCTTTAACTACAATATCAGATCCTTGAGCAAACATTATGATGACCTCACAGCATTATTCAATTCCCTTCATTCCAAAATATCAATCATCACACTCACAGAAACCTGGCTTAAGCCTGATATTACAGATGTCTATACCATTCCTGGCTACATGGCCATACACAACTGTAGAACAGACCAGCAAGGGGGAGGAACAGCCATAAACTACTCAAATCAACTCAAATGCATCAATAAATCTTGCACAAGGGATGAACATGGAAAATATATCATAGCCAAATTTAAATCAAAAGACCTGCAAAAACCCCTCACAGTTATAAACATATACAGAGTACCACAGTCAAACATTTACCACTTTAGTGAAAAACTAGGAAACATGATTACTGATGCACACATGTATAAAGACCACCTACTACTAACAGGAGATTTCAACATAAACATACTACACGACCAGGACCCACAAGTAACTAAATTCACAAACACAATGAGTAACTGCCTGTTGCTACCAACAATATCTAAACCTACAAGAATCACCGAGACAAGCATCTCCTTAATAGACTACATCTGGACAAACACCATATCCCCTAACATATCAGGCATAATCACAGACACCACATCAGGCATAATCACAGACAACACTTCAGACCACTACCCAACCTTTCTCATAACTAATCTGGGCAAACTGCCACAAGACATCACTAAAGTAACCTTCAGACTACATAACGAGACAACAGTTAACAACTTTATAGCAGCTATGAATAACATCGATTGGCAAAATGAGCTCGAAACATATACAGATATGAATGAATGTATAAATAATTTTATAAAAAAAAGCCCAAAGCCTCTATAACAAACACTGCCCCAAAAAAACTAAACAGATCACAGCAAAGAGACTTAATAATCCCTGGCTAACACCAAGCATCCTCAAATCCATTAACACAAAGCACAAATATGAAAAACAGTATAGAATGGGTCAAATAACTAGAGAACAGTCTAAATGTTACTCATCAGCACTTACCAGCCTGATAAGAAGATCTAAAAAATTGTATTATGAAAATAGATTACATAACATCAAAGGTGATATGGAAAAAACCTGGAAAACTCTGTCTGAAATTCTTGGAAATAAAAAGTTATCCAAAAACAAAACAATCAAACTAACAAAATCAGATGAACCCCTACTCACACCTACTGAAACAGCAAACAGACTCGACGTTTTCTTCTCCACCATAGGTAAAAATCTAGCGAACAAAATACCAAGATTAAACACCCATCCATCAGACTACCTCATAGGTACCTACCCAAATACGCTATTCCTAGCTCCAACCAACCCCATAGAAGTTACGTTCATCATAAGCACCCTTAAAAACAAGGCAGGAGACATAAACAGCTTGCCTGCTTTTATGTACAAAAAAGCTTTTCAAGTATTGTCACCTATTATTGCAACACTCTTTAACAAATCCATTGAATCAGCTACCTTCCCAACAATCCTCAAAACAGCGAGGGTCACTCTGATCCACAAAGGAGGTGACCAAGCTGACTTGAATAACTATAGACCAATATCTAACTTACCACTGCTCTCTAAAATCTTTGAAAGATTAATTCATAGACGGATCTATTCCCACCTCGTCTCACACAACATATTAAACCCTTGTCAGTTTGGATTCAGGAATAATAAAAGCATGAATGATGCTATCATACACATGCTAGAACTAATATTTACCGCACTCGAAAAGAAAGAAGTCCTGCTGGGCATTTTCATTGATTTACATAAAGCTTTCGATACAGTCGACCATGAACTGCTGTACTCCAAATTAACGCACTATGGTATCCGAGGCCACTTCCTTAACTGCCTAAAATCACACCTTAGTAACCGAACTCAATATGTGTATGCAAATGATGCAAACTCTTCTACCCAACCAATCACAGCAGGAGTCCCACAAGGAAGCGTCCTCGGACCACTCCTCTTTCTCATCTACATCAATGATCTACCGAATGCATCACAGCTACTCAAACCCATATTATTTGCAGATGACACTACATATGTCTTTTCCCACTCAAACACAGTCATACTAGCAAACACAGTCAGTGCCGAATTGCAGAAAATATCTGCCTGGATGATGACTAATAAACTTACCATGAATACTGATAAAACCTATTTCATTCAGTTTGGAAACAAAGCTGCAAATGATCCGATTAACATAACACTAAATGGATCACCAGTCACAAGACTCACAGAGGGAAAATTCCTAGGTATCCACCTTGACAGTAGCCTTAAGTTCCAGACACACATACAACAAATCACCAAGAAAATCTCCAAGACTGTAGGCATACTATCAAAGATAAGGTACTATGTTCCACAATCAGCTCTCCTGACACTGTACCATACACTCATATACCCTTATCTTACATATGGAATTTGTGCATGGGGATCAACAACATCCAATCACCTAAAACCCCTCATAACCCAGCAAAAGGCAGCAGTAAGAATGATAACGAATTCCCACTCCCGCCAGCATACTCCACCAATTTTCATAAGTCTGAATCTGCTCACCATTAAGAACATCCATACTTATTCATGTGCCCACTACATACACAGAACAATACATGCAAATATAAACCCTCCACTCAAACTTTTCCTCACCAACTTAAACAGGACACATGACCACAACACAAGACACAGATCTCTTTTTGATATACCTCGTGTCCATATCACACTGTGTAAAAACTCTATGCACATAAAGGGCCCTAAAATATGGAATTCATTACCAGAAGATATTAAAGTAACCCAGTCTGAAAATCAGTTTAAGACTCTTCTCAAAAGCCGCTTAATCACCCTAGACTAAACGCTAAATACTCAGTACACACATACTCACCTATGTACTCCCACATCATAACTTCAACAATCACTCTGAACCTTTTACCCAATGTTGACAGGAATATAACTGAACCATTGTTTTCACAAAAAGCATTTTAGACTATATGAATATATCCTTTGTCTTATACAAATTTAATTCACTTATAATTAATAATCTACTGTTCAAATATGAAATAATTACTGTCCTACTGTACAACTATGATATAATCCTTAGTGTTAAGTAGTCTGTAAGCCAATAATGTTAAGTTGGCCCATAATGCCTAGGCATAATAGAGGCTCTCTTTGCATTGCAACCCACTATTGTAAATATAAAATCTCAATGTACTATTTGCAAAGACATCAAATAAATAAATAAATAAATAAATAAATAAATGACTGAATCAATTACTCATAATGTATCATTACACAATGCCTCAATTATTTCACACAGTAAGTGGCTATCTTTTAAACATACAATTATAACTGCATTCAATCATATTTTAATTGTATATAAACATTAATCAAACTAACTGCAAACTCGTCCATTATAACTTCAATGTATGTTTTAAAAGAAATTAAAAATTTAAAATATTTGAAAAAAATTCTTATAATAAGTGGTTATGAAATAAAAATTAATTTCTGAGCAAGGGTTCTTCAAGCCAGAGAGCAGCTAGTATGTTTATTCAGTTACAGGTACACATAAATACAGTACAGGTACACATAAATATGTACAGGTACACAAGAAGATCATTCAGCTCTCTGGGCAATAAAAATTAATACAACACATAAGAAAAACAATGATAAAACTAACAAACATACAAAGCTATAATGAATCAAAGGTATAAAACACTAACAAGTTGATGTATAAAACATGTGCAATATCTAGGTATCTTTATTTGAGATATGTTTTGCCTACCAAAGGGTTTATCAATCTAACATGGAGGCAAAAATAAAGGAGATTTATGCAGTTTAACCAATGAGGTGACCTCACATTGCCTTTTTATTTCTACTCTCTAAATTCCCTGCATCTTACTCACACCACCCATTGCTCTCAATTATTATTAGTTATTATTATTATTATTATTTGGGATTTTGAGGGAAAAAGGCTAATGGAAATTGTGTGGGCCTCAGCCTCCCCCTTGGAACAGCCACTGGTATTGCCCAAGAAGGGTAGGGAGTGAAGTCAGCCTCTCTCACCAGACACCTGCATTCAAACACCAAATGTCACAGGAAGCCTTGCACAGTGAGCAAAGAGTTCATAACCCCCCTTCCTCCTATGTGAACACCTCAGCATCACCTGGGTTGCCAGGTGAATGCCTAACCTGAAACAGGTAGCATAGGCCTAGCTCCTTACAGCAGATTGAGGGGAAGCTCACTAGATTCAACACAAGCTCTCAACAGGGAAAATATTGACTACACCCATGCAAAGCCATATTCACAAGTGGGGGAGCACCTTAAGAATGTCTAATGCCTGCTGAGCACTGACTTTGCATTTCTTTGTATGAGGACTATGCCAGGACCTTAATGTAGATCCTTACTACAAAAAAAAAAAGTCACTTGCTGCTCATAGGGAAGGATCACAACATGGAGAAGCATGAGGGGTTCCATCACAAAAATATGGCTTTGAATTATGAAAAAATGCATTCCTGTTTAATGCCCCTGAGGCCTATGAATTTCAAGTAGGTTCCCAGGGTACCCCCAAAAAAATACTGTAGTCATCTTTTTTCACCAAAGTTAAAGAACTACCTTTGAAGAAGCACTGGCTACCAACTTCATGTACTTGTATTCAAGGCGCTGGTTCTTCTTCCAGAGACAGAAAAGGAGTAAACAGAGCATTAAGGCCATGCTTACTGTGCTCAAAACAATTACCTGCAAAATTACGAAGATCAACAGATTTTAAAGAATTTAAGTAGAAACATTGATTATTTTTTCTAATTACAAAAAACTTTCAAAAATTCTTTATTTACTTGCCACAGGTTAGAGGGAAGATGCTCACAACATACAAGAGGCAGGTACTGTACTGAGAGGTACAGACAAGGTGGAGCAAACTGTTTGAAAGACATGGGACCAGAATGAAGGAACATCAATACAAACTAAAACACTGAAAAAGAGTCCAAAAGAGATTCATAAAAAATTTTTTAGACTGCGAGTAATGAGTGAAGGATATTGCTAAAGAAAGTTGTGGAGGAAGAGAGGGAAGGAGGATGAGAAAGAAACTGTTCTTTTGCTTCTCTCATAAAATATTTGGTCTAGTCATAATCATTCCTCTCAAGCACTGACATTCAATGTAATTTCACACACAATTTCCTCCTCTTTCCATTACCATTATTTAAATTCTATTACTATAATCACTCTCAATAAAATGTTCAGAGCACAATTTCTATACAGTAATATCTTTGTTGGGAAGTAAGTGAACTGGTGTCCAAATTTAAAAAAAAAAATAATCAGGAGGAAGCTCAGGGAAATGGGAGGCAATCATTTTCAATCAAGGAAAGGGAAGATTAGTTCCAATTTATTGGATCACAAGTCCTTCAACAGCATCAAGGAACATCCCTTGAGAGAATCTGAATACATAATAGATATGCTCTCAGTGGCCACTGTATTAGGTATACCTTTCCAGTACTGGGTAGGACCCCTCTTTGCCCACAGAACAACTGAATTCTTTGTACTGTAGTATGGATTCAACAAGGTGCTGGAAACATTCCATAGTGATTCTGATATATATGTTGACATGATAGCATTGTGTAGTTGCTGCAGATTTGTTGGCTGTACACCTCCCATTTCACCACATCACAAAGGTTTATACCAAATTCTAACCCTACCATTTGCATGTTGCAACAGAAATCACAATTCGTCAGATTAAGCGACGTTTTTCCAATTTTCACCTGTCCAGTTTTGGAGAGCCTGTGCCCACTGTTACCTCAGTTTCCTGTTCTTAGGTGAGAGAAGTGGTACCCAGTGTGGTCTTCTATTGCTCTCCTATCCACTTCAAGGGTAGATGTGTTGTGTGTTCTGAGATGCTCTTTTGCATACCACTCACAGAACTGCCATTCACTGGATGTTTGGTGTTTTTCACACCACTCTGTAAACTTTAGACTGATGTGCATGAAAATTCCAGATCACCAGTTTCAACTACCCTGCCTGGCGCCAACAATAATTCCATGGTCAAAATCACTTAGATCGCATTTCTTCCCCATTCTGATGTTTGGTCTGAACATTATTATTATTATAATCATAATGAAGCACCAAACTCTTAAGGGTCATGCAGCCAGGCAGGTCTGAACAATAACTGAACATTTTGACCGTGTCTGCATGCTTTTCGGCATTGAGGTGTTGCCACGTGATTGGCTGATTATGTCTTTAATAACCCAGCAAAAGGCTGCAGTGCGATTAATTACAAACTCCTGCATTAGACAACACACACCACCTCTTTTCAAGAGTCTTAACTTGCTAAATATAGAAAATATCACACTTATTACTGTGCCTACTACATATAGAGAACTCTATACTCTAATGTAAACCCTCCTCTCAAATTCTTCCTTAATAACTATACCAGAACACACAACCATGATATGAGACACAGATCACTCTTCGATATCCCTTGTGTTCATCTCTCCCTATGAAAAAATGCTATGCACATAAAAGGCCCAAAGATTTGGAATTCATTGCCAGAACACACTAAAGGAGCCCTGTCTGCAAATCAGTTTAAGGCCCTAATAAGAAATCACCTCATCACCCAAAATTAACCAGATAAACCGTACCTAATCATTACCAGTTTCTCAAAAGCTACTCATATTGTGTTGATGAATGCCCAACCACTTACTACTTCAAAATTAGGATGTCTGTTTTTTCATTGTTTTAAACAGTACTAGATTGTAACACAAAACATCATAATGTAAATTGTTCCATTGTAATACCAAATTTCATTGTTTTAAATAGTACTAAACTGTAATACATCATATTGTAAATTGTTTCAAACTCTTACATTGTAATACTTTAAACTTTATTAACTAATTCAATAGTGTAATAAGTCTCTACTAGACTTATCAAAACCATATAGCATTACCTGATAGAATATTGAGTTCTCCTGTACTCACTGTAACTCATCTAATGACCATATGAACTATGTATTATTACCTTACGAATCATAAGTTAATCTTTAAGTTTGCCCGAAATGCTCTGCATACAAAGGGGCTTTTGGCATGTACACCCAACTATTATATTCCTCTGTACAACCATGTAATTTGTCAAAATAAACATCTTAATCTTAATTTGAATTAACAAGTGAGTACACAAGTGTACCTAATAAAGATGCCACTGAGCGTATGACACTATATTTTTTCAGAGGAAAATGTTATGAATTAGGAATTTTAAGAACTGAATTTAAAAAATCTTTACTCTAAAGCAGTAAATTTTAAATTTACCACCTCTCTTATTCAGAAAATTCTAAATTAAAGAGTATACCAGAATTAAATTTATATAGTTTAGGAATCAATCATAAAATTCCAAATTTTAGAAATTATTCAGATTTTAAAAAATGAATAAGAGATGCTACTATAACAATATTTTCTTACCTCAACAAGGAATGGAAGTCTGGTGCTACAGGGAACAGAGTGACCACCAGGAATAGCATCTGGGGCACGACAGTTCTTGGGAGCAATGTAGTGCACTTTCTGTTTACCTCCTTCACACTCACCATGGACCACACTAGATCAGACATTAAAAAACATGTAATACTACAGTAATTAAAGCGTCTGTTGAATTTTTGAACAGCTCTAGTAGCAATGAAAGAAAAAGAAAAATTTATAATTATTTGTAGGCTCAGTACTGTAATAATAATACAGGATTCCCTATTAATTCATGAATTTCACACATTTGAAGAATTTTTCTCAGTATCTTCTCTTAATAACTGATAAAATTAGCATTTTTTAAATGCATTTTTTGGGGGGCATGGTGAATGACATATATTGAAAACTAGTTTTGGAATTTCATTCAAAATGAGTTGAGATTTCCTGTACCTTAATCTCTTTCCTTTTGGGGGATTTTTCTATGGATGTATTAACAGTATTAACAAGATTAGAGAAATAAAGAGATATGGCTAAAAAACAAAAAGAATGAAGAAACCAACAATAGGATTTTTTTGAAAATGGACCAAATACCTGTACTGATGAAAGATGTAAATATGAGAAGTCGTTATTCCTAAATGTGATAAATGGTTTAAAACCGACAAGTTGAAGATTGAGACACTTATGCAACATATGGGAATCTTTATTGAAGAAACGTTTTGCCACACAGAAGGGTGTAAGGAGAGGGGGAGTTTGAGGTAATCAGTCCCTTAGCCTGGAGTCGATATACTCAGTCCATCAATCTTGTAGAAAGTACAGCATAAGACTGTAGAAGTGGCTTATATACGCACTGTTGTCAGGTGAGGCGAAGCAGGAGGCGGTGGGGTCACAGTGGTACCATCCACTAGTCAAAGTAGGTCTTTGTCCAAAAGTTGGACAAGGTTGAAGAATTCTTTGTATCAAGAACTCTTCAACCTTGTCCAACCTTTATATAAAGGAACTATGTATGCTCTCTGCCAATCCCTAGGTACCTTCCCCTCTTTCATACATTTATTAAATAAAAATACCAACCACTCCAACACTATATCTGTACCTGCTTTTAACATTTCTGTCATGATCCCTACAGTTCCAGCTGCTTTACCAACCCTTTCATTCTAAGTAATGACTCACGCACCTCCCCCACACTCACATCCTGCTCTTCTTCACTCCTAAAGAGACGTTTTACCTCCCTGGCCAGTGCATGAAATTACTACCTCCCTTTCTTAATCAACATTTAAAAGTTCCTCAAAATATTCTCGCCATCTACCCAATACATCCAGCTCCCCATCTGCTAAATCCCCTACTCTGTTTTTAACTGACAAATCCATTCATTCCCTAGGCTTTCTTAACTTGTTTAACTCACTCCAAAATTTTTTCTTATTTTCAACAAAACTTTTTGACAATGTCTCTCCCACTCTATCATTTGCTCTCCTTTTGTACTCTCTCACCATTCTTTTATTCTCCATATACTCTGCTCTTCTTATATCACTTCTACTTTGTAAAAACCTCTCATAAGCTACCATCTTCTACCTCATAAGCTAACTTCTTCTTAGGTGTCCCATTGCTTGATCGCTAGCGCACTCAGCTCACACACTGAGGTCCGGAGTTCGAATCTTCTCCAGTGCAGCTGGAAAACATTAGGGACATGTTTCCATAAGCCACCTGCTGTCCCTGTCCCTCTTCACCCATCAGTTTAAAATGGGTACCTGAGTGTTAGTCGACCGATGTGGGTCACATCCTGGGACAAAACTGATCTAATTTGCATGAAATGCTCAGCATAACAAGCAGCTTTCTGTATAGTAGTATATGTCACTGATGTCAACTAGGCCTGAATACTATGTACATATATTTGTAGTAAATAAAGAATTATTATTATTATTATTACTTATCACACCTTTTACATCATCATTCCACCAATCACTCCTCTTTCCTCCTGCACCCACCCTCCTATATAAACTCTATAAACATGTACATCCTGAAGCCTACCCATCAACCTTTTATCCACCAATACATAATTTAACAAACTACTTTCATTATGTGCAATATCATAACGTGTATACTTATTTAGCCTCTTTTTCATAAAATATGTATTACTTATTACCAAAACTCTTTCTACACATAGTTCAATTAAAGGCTCCCCATTTTCATTTACCCCTCTCCCCCTAAATTTACCTACTACTCCTTCCACAACATTTTTATCCACTTTAGTATTAAGATCCCCAACCACAAGTACTCTCTCACTTGGTTCAGAACTCCCCATGCATGCATTCAACATTTCCCAAAATCTCTCTCTCTCCTCCACACTTCTCTCTTCCCCAGGTGCATAAACACTTACTATAACCCACTTTTTATATCCAACCCTTATTTTACTCCACATAATCCTTGAATTTATACATTTATATTCCCTCTTTTCCTGCTATAACTTATCCTTCAACATTATTGCTGCTCCTTCCTTAGCTCTAACTCTATTAGAAACCTCTGACCTAATCCCATTTATTTCTCCCCACTGAAGTTCTACCCCCTTCAGCTTTGTTTCACTTAAAGTTAGGACATCCAGCTTCTTTTCATTCATAACATCCACAATCATCTCTTTCTTATCATTCGCATAACATCCATGCACATTCAAACATCCCACTTTGACGATTTTCTTCTTTTTTCTTTTTAGTAAGTTATATGGGAAAAGGGGTTACTAGCCCATTGCTCCTGGCATTTTAGTTGACTTTTACAACATGCATGGCTTATGGAGGAAAAATTCTTATTCCACTCCCCCATGGATATGAAAAGAAAAACAATAAGAACAATAACTATTAAGATAAAATCAAAGAAAAACTCAGATAAGTGTGTATACATAAATGTGTACCTGCATGTGTAGTGTAACCTGAGTGTAAGTAGAAGTAGCAAGACGTATCTAAAATCTTGCATGTTTCCGAGACAGAAAAAAAGACACCAGCAATCCTATCATCATGTAAAACAAATACAAGCTTCTGTTTTACACTCGGTAGGATGGTAGTACCTCCCTGGGTGGTTGCTGAAAATGACAGATATCTTACCCAAATTACATTGCATAACCATGGGCTTTCCATGTACATATTAAGTAACAACATATAATGTAATTGTATGTAACGTCATGGAAAATAAACCTGTACATAGTTTTCAGTTCAGTTCAGTAACATTTTTTTCTTTTATAATATGCTTAACTGTTTCATGGAAAGTTGACCTACAACTGTTCTGACCTTTCACACAGCCAATTAAGACAATGACATGGTGAGTGCAAAAGTAAGCAAAATACACAAGCAATATTTTAATACACTACAGTAATATACAAATACATATGTGAGCAAGGTAATATTTATGAAAGAATTTAGGGAAATCTTAGCCAGACTTTAGTCCTGGAGGCAGGAAGGGCAGGGCCTGCTCTCTGGAGGGGTAGGGATGCTACAGACAGAAGGTAATCTGTCTGTGATGTCAGTACACTTTTGAAAAGATGCTGATTGAGTGAATGTTGATAAATATTTTCTTTTTTGGGTAACCCTGCCCTGGCAGGAGATGGGTGATAAGTTATGAAATGACATTATAAATGTGAATTTATCTTTTTCATATGAAATTTATAGAGTGCTACACATCATATGATAAGAAATACCTATAAATTGCATGACTACAGTTACATCCTACGATAACATCAGCTTTTCCTTGCCTAATGTAGATTTGCTTTATGCAAATTCACTATTACAAGATGTTTTATTTCTATTGATAATTCCACTCATGTGACTTAGATCTGCCATGTGCTATCAGTACAGTTCACAAAGCATACTAAAGATTGTTACATTACTACTGTATACAGAATTAAATGTTTATGGCCTGGCTGTGCTTAGTAAAGCTGCCATATGCCTGGAATGCATCTGCAGCACAGTACAGTACAAGAGTCACTCAGTACCAGTGAAAATTAAGATTGGAAAATTCTGAATACTTTCATATACAATAATTACCTATTTGTCATTACTGTATTTAACTGTAGGTACAGGAACAGAGCTACAGATGAGTTTGTGATGTCCCATCTTTAGCACTGTATTAAATTGACCATATTTTTTGTAACATTTCATGGCTGTAGTTCTTACTACTGCCTCTTGTAAATCATTCCAATGTTCAGTGCTCTTGTTCATTAATTTTTCAGTATCCCTTCGGTACCTTTTCATTCTTAATTTAAAGCTATGGCCACTTGTGCTTCCCTTACCTTATACAAGATGTACTTACTATGTCTCTTCATTTTCCCTTAGAAGCCACTAAGGGCACAGATAATGCCTTTGACATTATCCATGCCCTTATCCAGTTATGGATAATGCCTTTGGCATTATCCATAACTCATGTCTTTTAAAACTGATTGCCATTTTGTAGCACATCATTGAATGCCTTCTATCTTGTTCACATGTTCTATCATGTAAATACAACATACCACCACTTTATATTCCAATTTAGGTAAAGCACATATTGTGACCACCTTCATTGGCATTTCTCCAATCCATATATAGCAGTCCAATGAATTACAATGCTAAATGGTTCCAGATATATCATACCTCAACTATGGCAACTCAAACCCCAAAATATGCAATTTTATGGAAATCTGTTCCATGCCCCAGGAAGTGCAACTTTTACTATACTTTGGACTTGCAGGCACTGTATATCCCTTCATTTGCTTCTCTCTTATCAACAGTAACAACAGTCTTTCCATCTCTATGATAATTTTGTTCCTTAGATTCATCAGCCACTTAAGTATCTTTTTTTTTTTTTAAGTCGGCTGTCTCCCACTGAGGCAGGGTGACCCAAAAAGAAAGAAAATCCCCAAAAAGAAAATACTTTTATCATCATTCAACACTTTCACCTCACTCACACATAATCACTGTTTTTGCTGAGGTGCTCAGAATACAACAGTTTAGAAGTATATATGTACGTATTAAGATACACAACATATCCATCCAAACTGCCAATATCCCAAACCCCTCCTTTAAAGTGCAGGCATTGTACAGTGGACCCCCGCATAGCGAACTTAATCCGTGCAAGAGGGCTGGTCGTTATGCGAAATGTTCGCTATGCGAATTAATTTTCCCCATAAGAAATAATGGAAATAAAATTAATCCGTGCAAGACACCCAAAAGTATGAAAAAAAAATTTTTTTACCACAAAAAAATGTTAATTTTAGTACACACAAACTGAAAAAGGCATGCACAATTACATGACACTTACTTTTATTGAAGATCTGGTGATGATTGATGGGATGGGAGGAGGGGAGAGAGAGTGTTAGTGTTTAGAAGGGGAATCCCCTTCCATTAGGACTTGAGGTAGCAAGTCCTTTTCCGGGGTTACTTCCCTTCTTCTTTTAATGCCACTAGGACCAGCTTGAGAGTCACTGGACCTCTGTCGCACAACAAATCTGTCCATAGAGCTCTGTACCTCCCGTTCCTTTACGATTTGTCTAAAATGGGCCACAACATTGTCATTGAAATAGTCACCAGCACGGCTTGCAACAGCTGTGTCAGGGTGATTTTCATCCATAAAGGTTTGCAGTTCAACCCACTGTGCACACATTTCCTTAATTTTTGAAGTAGGCACAATGGATTCCACAACTGGCATAGGCTTCTCAGGGTTAGCCCCAAACCCTTCAAAATCTTTCTTAATTTCCATACTAATTCTCACCCTTTTTACCACAGGGTTGGCACTAGAAGCTTTCTTGGGGCCCATGGTCACTTATTTTCCAGAAACAGCACCGAAAACACTGTAATAATACGAAATATTCCGAGTGTATGCTTGAATGTTACCGCGGAGGCTGGCTGGTAAACAATGGGGCGGGTGGCACATGTGAGGCTGGCTGAGGCCGCACATTGGACGCGTCTCGGACGAAGGTCGCTGAGCGGGTTTTTGTCCACTATGCGGGGCAAAATTTTAGCGAACAAAGCGTTCGCTATGCGGATTGTTCGCTATGCAAGGCGTTCGCTATGTGGGGGTCCACTGTACTTCCCATTTCCAGGACACAAGTCTGGCTATATAAAAATAACCGGTTTTCCCTGAATCCCTTCACTAAATATTACCCTGCTCACACCCCAACAGCTCGTCAGGTCCCAAATACCATTCATCTTCATTCACTCCTATCTAACATGGTCACACACGCTTGCTGGAAGTCCAAGCCCCTCACCCACAAAACCTCTTTTACCCCCTCCCTCCAACCTTTTCGAGGACGACCCCTACCCCGCCTTCCTTCCCCTACAGATTTATACGCTCTCCATGTCATTCTACTTTCATCCATTCTCTCTAAATGACCAAACCACCTCAACAACCCCTCTTCAGACCTCTGACTAATACTTTTATTAACTCCACACCTTCTCCTAATTTCCACACTCTGAATTTTCTGCATAATATTTACACCACACATTGCCCTTAGACAGGACATCTCCACTTCCTCCAACCATCTCCTCACTGTAGCATTTACAACCCAAGCTTCACACCCACATAAGAGTGTTGGTACCACTATACTTTCATACATTTCCTTCTTTGCCTCCACAGATAATGTTTTTTGTCTCCACATATACCTTAATGCACCACTCACCTTTTTTCCTTCATCAATTCTATGTAATATTTTAAAATAAAGAATTAAACTAAGTCTGCCCGAAATGCCTAGCCATGCTAGGCGTTCTAGTGGTACACTCTGTAATCATCATTTAACTACATGTAAACCACACAATAACCAAATTCTGTAAATTCAACATTGTAATCCTTATAGAGAATAAACTTTGAATTTGAATTGAATTAACCTCATCCTTCATAAATCCATCCGCTGACATGTCAACTCCCAAATATCTGAAAACATTCAATTCTTCCATACTGCTCCTCTCCAATTTGATATCCAATTTTTCTTTATCTAAATCATTTGATACCCTCATCACCTTACTCTTTTCTATGTTCACTTTCAACTTTCTACCTTTACACACACTCCCAAACTCATCTACTAGTAAACCTTTGCAATTTTTCTTTAGAATCTCCCATAAGCACAGTATCATCAGCAAAAGGTAACTGTCAATTCCCACTTTGTATTTGATTCCCCATAATTTAATCCCACCCCTCTTCCCAGCACCCTAGCATTTACTTCTTTTACAACCCCATCTATAAATATATTTTAAACAACCATGGTGACATTACACATCCCTGTCTAAGACCTACTTTTACCGGGAAGTAATCTCCCTCTCTTCTACACACCCTAACCTGAGCCTCACTATCCTCATGAAAACTCTTTACAGCATTTAGTAACTTACTACCTATTCCATATACTTGCAACATCTGCCACATTGCTCCCCTATCCACTATATCATATGCCTTTCCTAAATCCATAAATGCAATGAAAACTTCCCTACCTTTATCTAAATACTGTTCACATATACACTTCAATGTAAACACTTGATCTACACATCCCCTACCCACTCTAAAACCTCCTTGCTCGTCCGCAATCCTACATTCTGTCTTACCTCTAATTCTTTCAATAAGAACCCTACCGTACACTTTTCCTGGTATACTCAGTAAACTAATTCCTCTATAATTTTTACAATCCCTTTTGTCCCCCTTCCCTTTATACAAGGGAACTATATATGCTCTCTGCCAACCCCTAGGTACCTTGCCTTCTTTCATACATTTATTAAACAAAAATACCAACCACTCTAACACTATATCCCCCCCCTGCTTTTAACATTTGTGTCATGATCCCATCAGTTCCAGCTGCTTTACCCCCTTTCATTCTACGTAATTCCTCACGTACCTCCCCCACACTTGCATCCTGCTCTTCTTCACTCCTAAAAGATGGTATACCTCCCTGGCCAATGCATGAAATTACCGCCTCCTTTTCTTTGTCGATATTTAAAAGTTCCTCAAAATATTCCCGCCATCTACCCAATACCTCAATCTCCCGATTTACTAACTCCCCTATTCTGTTTTTAACTGACAAATCCATTTGTTCCCTAGGCTTTCCCTAGGAGGAAGAGGAGAAGGAGGAAGAGGAGAAGGAGGGGGAGGAGATGGGGGAGGAGATGGAGGAGGAGATGGAGGAGGAGGAGGAGCAGATGGAGGAGGAGGAGGAGATGGAGGAGGAGGAGGAAGAGGAGGAGGAGGAGGAGATGGAGGAGGAGGAGGAGGAGCAGATGGAGGAGGAGGAGATGGAGGAGGAGGAGGAGATGGAGAAGGAGATGGAGGAGGAGGAGATGGAGGAGGAGGAGGAGGAGATGGAGGAGGAGGAGATGGAGGAGGAGGAGGAGGAGGAGGAGGAGGAGATGGAGAAGGAGGAGGAGGAAGAGGTGGAGGAGGAGAAGATGGAGGAGGAGGAGGAGATGGAAGAGGAGGAGATGGAAGAGGAGGAGATGGAGGAGGAGGAGGAGATGGAGATGGAGGAGAAGGAAATGGAGGAGGAGATGGAGGAGGAGGAGATGGAGGAGGAGGAGATAGAGGAAGAGATGGAGGAGGAGGAGGAGATGGAGGAGGAAGAGATGGAGGAGGAGATGGAGGAAGAGGAGATGGAGGAAGAGGAGAAGGAGGAGATGGAGAAGGAGGAGGGGGGAGATGGAGGAGGAGGAGGAGGAGGAGGAGGAGGAGGGGGGAGATGGAGGAGGAAGAGGGGATAGAGGAGGAGGAGGAGATGGAGGAGGAGGAAGAGGAGATAGAGGAGGAGGAGGAGATGGAGGAGGAGGAGGAGAGGGAGGAGGAGGAGATGAAGGAGGAGGAGATGGAGGAGGATGAGGAGATGGAGGAGGAGGAGATGGAGGAGGAGATGGAGGAAGAGGAGATGGAGGAGAAGGAGATGGAGGAAGAGAAGATGGAGGAGACGGAGGAGGACGAGGAGATGGAGGAGGATGAGGAGGAGGAGAAGAGGGAGGAGGAGGAGGAGGAGATGGAGGAGGAGGAGATGGAGGAGGAGATGGAGGAGGAGGAGATGGAGGAGGAGGAGGAGGAGGAGGAGGAGGAGGGGGAGGGGGAGGAGGAGGAGGAGAAGGAGGAGATGGATTAGGAGGAGATAGAGGAGGAGGAAATGGAGGAGGAGGAGATGGAGGAGGATGAGGAGGAGGAGGAGGAGGAGAGGGAGGAGAAGGAGGAGGAGGAGGACGAGATGGAGGAGGAGGAGATGGAGGAGGAGGAGATGGTGGAGGAGGAGGAGGAGGAGGAGGAGATGGATTAGGAGAAGGAGATGGAGGAGGAGGAGATGGAGGAGGATGAGGAGGAGGAGGAGGAGAAGGAGAGGGAGATGGAGGAGGAGGAGGAGGAGAATGAGGAGGAGGAGAATGAGGAGGAGGAGAAGGAGGAGATGGTGGAGGAGTGGGAGGAGGAGGAGATGGAGGAGGTGGAGATGGAGGAAGAGGAGGAGTTGGAGGAGGAGGAGATGGAGGAGGATGAGGAGGAGGAGATGGAGGAGGATGAGGAGGAGGAGGAGAGGGAGGAGATGGAGGAGGAGGAGGAAGAGATGGAGGAGGAGGAGATGGAGGAGGAGGAGATGGAGGAGGAGGAGGAGGAGGAGGAGGAGATGGATTAGGAGAAGGAGATGGAGGAGGAGGAGATGGAGGAGGAGGAGGAGGAGAAGGAGAGGGAGATGGAGGAGGAGGAGGAGGAGAATGAGGAGGAGGAGAATGAGGAGGAGGAGAAGGAGGAGATGGAGGAGGAGGAGATGGAGGAGGAGGAGATGGAGGAGGAGGAGATGGAGGAGGAGGAGATAGAGAAGGAGGAGATAGAGAAGGAGGAGGAGGAGATGGAGGAGGAGGAGATGGAGGAAGAGGAGATAGAGGAAGAGGAGAAGGAGGAGGAGATGGAGGAGGAGATGGAGGAGGAGGAGGAGGAGATGGAGGAGGAGGAGATAGAGGAGGAGGAGATAGAGAAGGAGGAGGAGGAGATGGAGGAGGAAGAGATGGAGGAAGAGGAGATGGAGGAGGAGGAGGAGATGGAGGAGGAGATGGAGAGGAGGAGGAGGAGGAGGAGGGGGGAGATGGAGGAGGAGGAGGAGGAGGAGATGGAGGAGGAGGAGGAGATGGAGGAGGAGGAAGAGGAGATGGAGGAGGAGGAGGAGATGAAGGAGGAGGAGAGGGAGGAGGAGGAGGAGATGAAGGAGGAGGAGATGGAGGAGGATGAGGAGATGGAGGAGGAGGAGATGGAGGAGGAGGAGATGGAGGAGGAGGAGATGGAGGAGAAGGAGATGGAGGAGATGGAGGAGGAGGAGGAGGAGATGGAGGAGATGGAGGAGGAGGAGGAGATGGAGGAGGAGGAGGAGGAGATGGAGGAGGAGGAGGAGATGGAGGAGGAGGAGGAGATGGAGGAGATGGAGGAGGAGGAGATGGAGGAGGAGGAGGAGATGGAGGAGGAGGAGGAGGAGGAGTAGGACGATGATGATGATGATGATGATACGTAGTAATAATAATAATAATAGGTAATAATAAGTTCCCTTGAAGCATGAAAAACAAAGTCCACCCCTGACAGTGACATGATAACATCTGATAAGAGCTGACGTCTGATGACCATACACGACGTTGAGGGAGGGTGCAGCAGATAGGAAAAGATTAGAGGTGATATTTGATGAGCATCACCCTCACTTTGTTTTCGCTGGTACATAAACATGTCCGTCTGTCTATTTGTCTGTCTGTCAAGCTCCCTGTCTATCTGTCTAGCTCTCTCTCTCAGAGAGAGCCACAAGACTGCGTCATCACCTTTACTCATATCTTCAAGCAGAGTATAGCGCTTTGTCTGGATTTTTTGGGTTATCCTAGGTAATTTACACTATGTATACTTGTATTTATGTGTACCTGTGAGACAGATAGACAGACAGATAGAAAGAGATAGACAGATTGAGAGATACAGAGACAGATAGACAAAGACAGAGACAGAAGACAGAGATACAGAGATAAACAGACCCTAAACTTTGGATTAACATCACTTTCCTCTTAAAAGAGGAGTGTTAATATGACATTACATCAGTGAATTCTTGGTGTTTGCCGCACTGTTTGCTCTAACTGGCGCTCCTACAAGGCACTAAGTGGTCCCAGATTTTTTTAATACAGCGCACACTGAGTGTTAGGACCCATTCTATGCTGACAAGGCATCTCAGGCCAATCGTGCCAAATTTGAAGGCAGGAAAATTAAAAAATATACATGTATATACGTTTGGGGCACTACTCATAAGAACGTATATATACATTTGGACTGTTTAAGGGTTAAAAAAGTGGTTCCAAGAAACTTTGCTGTATTATCAATAGTAATCATAAAAATCTTTTTTTGTAATTATACAAAACTAACATTAGATCGTCCTTTGAGCATTCAGGACAGCCAAGTGCAGAGCTCCAGAGAAAATGAAAGTTGCAACCATCACAGGTACCATCTGGACACTGATGAGGTAGGGTCACTTTTCCTTCACCTGGCTCATCAGGGTTACAGCTCAATGTCACTGTTGTGCTCCTGCCCTTGGGACATGCACGAGTGGATCTGAAATAAGTAGGATATACAGTATGTGACTTTTATTTTTATCAACACATTATTTATTCATTACCTTTGTAACTTGTGAGTTCATTACCTTGTACCTAGTTCAGCCATCAAAACTTTGGGGCCCAGTCCCTGGACCCATTGTGTACCTCTATAATCTGTTAACACCTTTGTAACTTGTCATGATTGTGACTAGACCTACCTGGAGTTCATTACCTTTGTAAATTATGAATTCATTACCTCTGTAACTTGCTCAGCCATCAAAACTTTGAGGCCCAGTCCCTGGACCCATTATGTACCTCTGTAATCTTTTGACTACCGCCCACAGGATGGGTATGGGGTGCATAATAAACATATTAAACTAATTAAACTAAGAACACATTATTATTTTTTTTTTCAACAAGTCGGCCGTCTCCCACCGAGGCGGGGTGACCCAAAAAGAAAGAAAATCCCCAAAAAGAAAATACTTTCATCATCATTCAACACTTTCACCTCACTCACACATAATCACTGCTTTTGCAGAGGTGCTCAGAACACAACAGTTTAGAAGCATATACGTATAAAGATACACAACATATCCCTCCAAACTGCTAATATCCCGAACCCCTCCTTTAGAGTGCAGGCACTGTACCTCCCATTTCCAGGATACAAGTCCGGCTATATAAAAATAACCGGTTTCCCTGAATCTCTTCACTAAATATAACCCTGCTCACACTCCAACAGATCGACAGGTCCCAAATACCATTCGTCTCCATTCATTCCTATCGAACACGCTCATGCACGCCTGCTGGAAGTCCAAGCCCCTCGCCCACAAAACCTCCCTTACTCCTTCCTTCCAACCTTTTCAAGGACGACCCCTACCCCGCCTTCCTTCTCCTACAGATTTAAATGCTCCCCATGTCATTCTACTTTGATCCATTCTTTCTAAACGACCAAACCACCTCAACAACTGCTCTTCAGACCTTTGACTAATACTTTTAATAACTCCACACCTTCTCCTAATTTCCACACTCCGAATTTTCTGCATATATTTACACCACACACTGCCCTTAGACAGGACATCTCCACAGCCTCCAACTGCCTCCTTGCTGCTGCAGTCACAACCCAAGATTCACACCCATATAAGAGTGTTGGTACTACTATACTTTCATACATTCCCTTCTTTGCCTCCATAGATAACGTTTTTTGACTCCACATATACCTCAACGCACCACTCACCTTTTTCCCCTCATCAATTCTATGATTAACCTCATCCTTCATAAATCCATCCACCGACACGTCAACTCCCAAGTATCTGAAAACGTTCACTTCTTCCATACTCCTCCTCCCCAATTTGATATCCAATTTTTCTTTATCTAAATCATTTGACACCCTCATCACCTTACTCTTTTCTATGTTCACTTTCAACTTTCTACCTTTACACACACTCCCAAACTCATCCACTAACCATTTTGAATTTGATTCCCCATAATTTAATCCCACCCCTCTTCCGAACACCCTAGCATTTACTTCTTTTACAACCCCATCTATAAATATATTAAACCACCATGGTGACATTACATATCCCTGTCTAAGACCTACTTTTACCGGGAAGTAGTCTCCCTCTCTTCTACACACCCTAACCTGAGCCTCACTATCCTCATAAAAACTCTTTACAGCATTTAGTAACTTACCACCTATTCCATATACAGTGGACCCCCGGCTTACGATATTATTTCATTCCAGAAATATGTTCAGGTGTCATTACTGAACGAATTTGTTCCCATAAGGAATATTGTGAATTAGATTAGTCCATTTCAGACCCCCCAAACATACATGTACAAACACACTTACATAAATACACTTACATAATTGGTCACATTGGGAGCTGATAGTAAACCGGGGTCCACTGTACTTGCAACATCTGCCACATTGCTCCCTATCCACTCTATCATATGCCTTTTCTAAATCCATAAATGCAATAAAAACTTCCCTACCTTTATCTAAATACTGTTCACATATATGCTTCAATGTAAACACTTGATCTACACATCCCCTACCCTCTCTGAAACCTCCTTGCTCATCCGCAATCCTACATCCTGTCTTACCTCTAATTCTTTCAATAATAACCCTACCGTACACTTTTCCTGGTATACTCAGTAAACTTATTCCCCTATAATTTTTACAATCTCTTTTGTCCCCCTTCCCTTTATATAAAGGGACTATACATGCTCTCCTCTAATCCCTAGGTACCTTCCCCTCTTTCATACATTTATTAAACAAAAGTACCAACCACTCCAACACTATATCCCCACCTGCTTTTAACATTTCTGTCATGATCCCATGAGTTCCAGCTGCTTTACCCCCTTTCATTCTACATAATGCCTCACGTACCTCTCCCACACTTACATTCTGCTCTTCTTCACTCCTAAAAGATGGTATCCCTCCCTGGCCAGTGAATGAAATTACCGCCTCCCTTTCTTCCTCAACATTTAAAAGTTCCTCAAAATATTCTCGCCATCTACCTAATACCTCCCTCTCCCCATCTACTAACTCCCCTACTCTGTTTTTAACTGACAAATCCATACGTTCCCTAGGCTTTCTTAACTTGTTTAACTCACTCCAAAATTTTTTCTTATTTTCATTAAAATTTCTTGACAGTGCCTCTCTCACTCTATCATCTGCTCTCCTTTTGCACTCTCTCACCACTCTCTTCACCTTTCTTTTACTCTCCATATACTCTGCTCTTCTTATAACACTTCTGCTTTGTAAAAACCTCTCATAAGCTAACTTTTTCTCTTTTATCACACCCTTTACTTCATCATTCTACCAATCACTCCTCTTTCCTCCTGCCCCCACCTTCCTATAACAACAAACTTCTGCCCCACATTCTAATACTGCATTTTTAAAATTCATCCAACCCTCTTCAACCCCCCCACTACTCATCTTTGCACTAGCCCACCTTTCTGCCAATAGTCGCTTATATCTCACCCGAACTTCCTCCTCCCTTAGTTCATACACTTTCACTTCCCTCCTACTTGTTGTTGCCACCTTCCTCTTGTCTCATCTACCTCTTGCTCTAACTGTAGCTACAACTAAATAATGATAGAATATATCAGTTTCCCCTCTATAAACATGTACATCCTGGAGCCTACCCATTAACCTTTTATCCACCAATACATAATCTAACAAATTACTTTCATTACATGCTACATCATACCTTGTATATTTATTTATCCTCTTTTTCATAAAATATGTATTACATATTACCAAATCTCTTTCTACACATAGCTCAATTAAAGGCTCCCCATTTACATTTACCCCTGGCACCCCACATTTACCTACTACTCCCTCCACAACATTTTTACCCACTTTAGCATTGAAATCCCCAACCACAAGTACTCTCACACTTAGTTCAAAACTCCCCACGCATTCACTCAACATTTCCCATAATCTCTCTTTCTCCTGTACACTTCTCTCTTCTCCAGGTGCATATACGCTTACTATAACCCACTTTTCACATCCAACCTTTATTTTACTCCACATAATCCTTGAATTAATACATTTATAGTCCCTCTTTTCCTGCAATATCTTATCCTTCAACATTATTGCTACTCTTTCTTTAGCTCTAACTCTATTTGAAAACCCTGACCTAATCCCATTTATTCCTCTCCACTGAAACTCTCCCACCCCCTTCAGCTTTGTTTCACTTAAAGCCAGGACATCCAGCTTCTTCTCATTCATAACATCCACAATCATCTCTTTCTTATCATTTGCACAACATCCACGCACATTCAGACTTCCCACTTTGACAATTTTCTTCTTCTTATTCTTTTTAGTAATCTTTACAGGAAAAGGGGTTACTAGCTCATTGTTCCCAGCATTTTAGTTGACTTTTACAACATGCATGGCTTACGGAGGAAAGATTCTTATTCCACTTTCCCATGGATATAAAAGGAAAAGTAATAAGACCAAGAACTATTAAGATAAAATCAAAATAAACTCAGATGAGTGTGTATAAATAAACGTGTACATGTATGTGTAGTGTGACCTAAGTGTAAGCAGAAGTAGCAAGACATACCTGTAATCTTGCATATTTATGAGACAGACAAAAGACACCAGCAATCCTACCATCATGTAAAACAATTACAGGCTTTCGTTTTACACTCACTTGGCAGGACAGTAGTACCTCCGTGGGTGGTTGCTGTCTACCAACCTACTACCTACCTATGCCCTGTTCCCCAACAGCACCAAGTTGGCTTGTTTTCAATCACCACACTGTGGCACCATAATACTTAATAATGTTTCAGTAAGTGCTTCAGGAACCAGTACATACATATCTTCAGCTGGTAACCATGATTTTAATTAATACAATCTCTACTGTGTCCAAAATATGGTCTTTGCATGCTAGAACCCACAAATATTTTTTAAATTCATTGTATAGTACAGTGGAACTTCTGGTCACAAATGCCTCTGAACACAAACAAATTGGTTCATGACCAAAAAAATTGCAAAATTTTTGTATCTGGTCACGAATACATAATCGGGTGTCAAACAAACACAGCTGAACCAATTTTCAGATTCCACACCCTTTTCCTTGCACGTCCTAATTTTCCCCACTTCTTGTTGTTTGTATACACCTAACAAAGACCTTCGCCTCATAGTCTGCCTTGGTCAAACATGCGTTCATTCGCTATGAACTTCTTGTGTTGTATTTCGTGTGTTCTTGAATTCATTTTGTTTTCTTGGTTGTTTATGGTATGTTTTTTCCCTGTTATTTAAGTTTTTTCTCTATTAAACTGTGCATTATTTTGTATAATTAAGAATTTTTCAAACAATGATTATTTGTTCTGTGCTTAAAATTCTTAAAAAGAAAAAAAAAAACTGTTTACAGCAAACGGTTTGTAGGGGTCTAGAACGAACTCGTGCAATGTCAGTTTTCTCTGCTGTTCAAGGTTTTCTGTGTTATTCAAGGTTTTTACACTGAGTTTACTATTACATTGTGCATTCTATAGTATAATTAACTATTTTTGTGCTTAAAAATGTTAAAAAAAAAATATTTACATATAGTTTGTAGGGGTCTGGAACGGATTAATTGTATTTACGTATAATTTCCATGGGGAAGTGGAACAGAATTCTTCCTCCGTAAGCCATGCGTGTTGTAAGAGGCGACTAAAATGCCGGGAGCAAGGGGATAGTAACCCCTTCTCCCATATAAATTACTAAATTTAAGAGAAACTTTCGTTTTTCTTTTTGGGCCACCCTGCCTTGGTGGGATATGGCCGGTGTGTTGAAAGAAAGAATAATCCAATGGGGAAATTTGGTTCGGGTCACAACCAGAGTTTTAGAATGAATTATGGTCATGACCAGAGGTTCCACTGTATAAAGGTCTATGGTGTTGCTAATATGCTTTATACACATAGCAAGCATAATCATGGTCAGGACGTTACCAGATATAAAGTGTTCTAACGTTTTGTGAATATTTTGTTTTACATGTAGAAAAAACTGGTATAAACATATAATAGTGAAAGACATATGAGTGGCTGACCCAATAAGAGATAAAACATTACAGTATTATCCTTTAGAAGCAGAATATATTTAATTCTCCCATTCTAAAGAGAATTACCTTAACTGTATATTTACTTTCAAATTTACCCTTCTTAAATAAGAAAAAGATATAGAGAATATTTAAAGAGTATGTGATATAAAGTACTGAGAGAAAATGTCATACCAATTTAATAATTGATAATCAGGAGGAATAATACTTCCCAGGAACTTGATACAATTTTAGCTACTGTAAATTAGAGAAGTGATCACCTCAGTTTTAGCAATGTTTGTACAGAAGCTTTACATGAGCAAGTTTGAATCCTACCATGAGCGTGTAGTGATACTGACTCAAACTTAGCTATTTAAATCTGAATCTGTGTTTGAAAATAAAGAACAAATTATATTTTAGTCATTATGAATTTCCCTTATGTAATTCATAAATTCAAAGAAGCAAAAGGAAAAGCTTGATAAAATTTAGTGTAAATGAAATATAACCTCTAGGATTTTCAAGGTAAACAATGAATGAGATTTTTTCACCCCTTTCTGGAAGACTGCTAAGACTATAAAGTACTGTACTGTTAATTTCACTGCTTAGGTTAAAAACTAATAAGATGTGTACTACTTACAAGGGTGTTGTATAGAAAAAGTGTAAGTCATGTTTTAATGAATTATTGGGTTGCTGGAATTCTTCTATAACAGTAATGTCCATGAGTGTAGTGTTTGTTGTAACACCAACTAGGTGGTCACCGAGGGTAACAGATTGTGTGGCTACTGCACCATTCCTTCCTGATCCAGTCATCCCTTCCATCCCTGGTACAATGGTAGATCGGCACACCCGAGATATAACCTGTAAAAATGCTTTCTACAGAACACATTTTATAAATCGACATTCACTTCATTAGTGCTGTATATATTTAGCAAAATTGCACAGTAGGACACCACAAATCCGAACTGCAAAACTCGAAGAATGATTTTCCAGACCTTCTGAATTGGGAAAAAATCATGAAAATCTTAATTCATTTTTTTTATTTCTTAAAAATGTGCAAAGAAGTTATAGCAGTTATACATTCTAATTGATCCTAAATAATATTTTTAATCTGTCAAATTTTCTGGCCTGAAATCTAAAAACTAAAGTTAAATTTTCTAAACTTACCCTAGGATAACCCAAAAAAGCCACCTAGTATTATTCCACTGGGATATCCCCTACGATATAACCTACATCTGGCTAACACATTAGTACCTATTTACTGCTAGGTGAGCATGAGCAGCCAGTTTAAGATGACTTGCCATGTATTTCAATCCACCCAAGAAATGAACCTGGGTCCTCTTGCTTGTGAGCTAAGTACTCTACCACAAAACTTTGCAAAAGATTTTTGAAACAATGGAATGTACTGCTTTGCCTATACAAAATATACATGGATACTGTGAATACAGTACAGCACTGTACTTTACATAATACTATAAATATTGAATAGGTAATAAAGAAAATTACTGCACTATCAGGATGTCTATACTCACAGTAGGGACTTCACCTTCCATGTTGTAAGAAACATTGTTAGCACAGGTGACACTGGTGTTCCCACAAAGTGAGATGTTAAACATGTGGAAGAACTTGGTGCCTGATGATGTAAAGAGTGTGCTACCCATCATGGCTCGTGCACTAAGAAAGGTGAAAATATAAGGGTAGATGGAAGAAAAATTATATGGATAATCTTGGATTTTTTTATGCTTTGTTTTTATTTTAATAATAAAATACATGCACTCTTTCAGCAAAAGAGGCCTCAGTATCAAATGTATCACACAACAGTATGAAAGCCTTTCTATAAACTCTTTTACACAACTACTGTACTGATAAATATTGTTTCAAGCAATAATATATCAAATCAAACAGTAACCATTCTTAAAGTCATTATTGGTACGTATCTTGGAAATGGTTACTATAATGTTTTATTATTGAATATAGCAGTAAATTTCAAACACTCTTCAGGGATGTCAGTAAAATCAGGTTATTATAATCTACTTTAATTAATTTGCATAAACTTGGTAAAATAAGCCTACCTCTTTCCTTTTTAAAACAGTCATGAATTGTTTTTAGGTGTATTACCTCAATAATGCAGAAGAAATTTTGTCTATGTTCATATTATGCTCTTTCACAGGTACAGTATATTCTAAATGATCTATTAGTAAGAAAGCAAATAAGCTAAAGAACATACTTGCTAATGTTTGTCAAGTCATAAGTTCTATTATCCACAGTTAGACGGCACTCAACGATACATGTGAGATGGTCTGGAGCAGTTAGTCCAGGGCCACAGGGAAGGCAGGACTGGCGACCATAAGGTAATGGGTCTGTCACTACAGTGTTGGAGGGGCATCGGGTGCATTCAGTTGTGTTATTCTCTATGTAGTGGCCTGCTGGGCAAGGAATACACCCTGCTGCTGCTGGAGCCTGAATGACATAAATATTCAACTCTCAGTGTTAAAAGAATTTTTATCAATCGACTGTTTCTAATAATTAATATTCTATGATTTATATGAAATACTCTACTACTGATACGAGAGAATACAGTATATACTACATTTCAAATAAACCTTCTATGTTATAAAATCTGTTCAAACTCAGATCTAGATAAATAACCATAGTAAGTGTTTAATAAGAAAAGCTATTTTATACACACACAAATTTATTCATATAAGGATGCCTTGGTGAGAGACAGTCGAAGTGTTGAAAAAAAAATGTAATCTAAAGTACCAAATAGCTTACCTGTGGACATGGAAGACATGAAGAAGCACCACCATCAATGGTGTTTGTCACGTTAATATTATACACTTTTGCCATATCTGTTTCGAACATACGTAATGACCCAGATTTTAAGTAGCTCTTTTCCCATGATACCTGAGAAGCCATAAATGTAAAGGAAACTATATTTAATACATGTAGATTAAACTCCTATCTATAAACAGTACAGATTACATAACTGATGCAGTACAGCAAACTCTTGATAAAATACTTAAAATTATCGTATAGGCAAAATCCACTGGTTAAATTGTACTTTTAGTGCCTTTATTTTCAATATTTATTGCAGTATATCTGTAAACTGTGTGTACAGTACAATTTTACATACCTTCTTCGCTTGCCTAATTCTTGGGCACGACCTACTTCAACATTGAACAAATGTTACACGACCTATGACTGCTGCATCTCTCCTGCCAACGGTTTATAAGCTCCTTCTCAGCACGTATGCCGTATTCTATTCAAGATTGATGGACTGACCACATCGACTCAAGGTTGAGGGACTGATTACCTCATTCTCCTCCTATTCTTCAAGATTCTCCTTTGTATGGACTGATGAAGCCACTGTGTGGCGAAACGTTTCCTCAATAAAGATACCCAAGAGTTGCACATGTGTCTAATTTATCAACATGTCGGTTCTCTGAACCATTCATCTACAAATTTTACATACCATATACAGCAGAGTACTTTAGTGCACTTTTTACTATTTTTTAGTAGCATTCTGATATAACATTCACTCCCTATTAGTCCATTATATTGAGGGTTTTACTGCTGTCTTTATTACAAGAAACAAAGCAAATGTCTGGCCAGTACACTAATACATAATAATAATCCACTTAACAAAATAATACAAATTAAAATAATTAACTTCTCACCTTCTGAAATGACCAAGAGAAAGTGTACGAGTCATTGCGTGTTACTAGGTAAGTATAATATTGACGAGGTTGAGCTCCTGTCCACCGCTGTAGTACTGTCACACCTTTTTTGGCAGAGGCCTAGAGAAAGATATACAATTCAAATTGGGGTACATTTAGCCTTATTGAGTAAGAGAGAAAATTCTTTACAACTGTAATAGTTACATGTTATTTAACTTATCCACATATGACAAGAAATTCCTTTGATCTTTAATTGTTCATTCTGTACAAAAGTTAATCTACAGTAACATTCTTTACCTAATAAATACACTTTATTAAAATTATACATTTAAGTTTGTACTAAAAGGATGTATTTGGTGTAATAAAATAAATAGTAGTACAGTAGACCCCCGCATAACGCTATTAATCCGTTACTGAGAGCTCATTGTTATGCAAAATTATCGTTATGCGAATGAATTTTCCTCATAAGAAATAATGGAAATCAAATTAATCCGTGCAAGACACCCAAAAGTATGAAAAAAAAAATTTTACCACATGAAATATACATTTTCCTACACACAAAGAGAAGGATACATGCACAATAGTAAAGTAGTACATGCACAATATACATTGTGCATGTACTACTCTACTAAATGAAGAATAAATGACACTTACCTATTGAAGATGCAGCAATGACTGATGAGACACTGTGTCCTGGGAGTGCCTTTTCCTCCTGAGTACTGTAGGTCCTGTTTGGCATTTTCTTCCAGAACAGGCCTTATCACACTGTGTATGCTACTACGATTCTTAAATCTCTCAAACCAACCTTTGCTGGCTTTAAATTCACCAATATGAGCACTAGTTCCAGGCATTTTTCCCTGTTCACCTGGGTGTTAGTCGACTTGTGTGGGTTGCATCCTGGGAGACAAGATTAAGGACCCCAATGGAAATAAGTTAGACAGTCTTCGATGACACTGACTTTTTTGGGTTATCCTGGGTGGCTAACCCTCTGGGGTTAATTGTTTCTTGGTATTCTCAATAAGCCACACCAACAACGGTGCTACAGCAGCAGCAGCAGCAGCTGACAGTGCTACAGCAGCAGCTGACAGTGCTACAGCAGCAGCAGACGGTGCTACAGCAGCAGCAGACAGTACTACAGCAGCAGCAGCAGCTGACGGTGGTACAGCAGCAGCAGCAGCTGACGGTGCTACAGCAGCAGCTGACAGTGCTACAGCAGCAGCAGACGGTGCTACAGCAGCAGCAGACGGTACTACAGCAGCAGCAGCAGCTGATGGTGGTACAGCAGCAGCAGCAGCTGAGTGCTACAGCAGCAGCTGAGTGCTACAGCAGCAGCTGACAGTGCTACAGCAGCAGCAGCAGCAGCTGACAGTGCAGCAGCAGCAGCAGCAGCTGACAGTGCTACAGCAGCAGCTGACAGTGCTACAGCAGCAGCTGACAGTGCTACAGCAGCAGCAGACAGTACTACAGCAGCAGCAGCAGCTGACAGTGCTACAGCAGCAGCAGCAGCAGCAGCAGTTGACCATGGTACCACAGTATTTCGATAATATTTCTCACCCTTTTTACCACAGGGTTGGCACTAGCTTTCTTGGGGCCCATGGTCACTTATTTTGCAGATAAAATCACCAAAAACGCTGTAATAACACGAAATGTTCCGATTGTATGCTTGGATGTTACCGCGGAGGCTGGCTTGTAAACAATGCCACCGGCGGAACATGTGAGGCTGGCTCAGGCCTCACATAGACGCGTCTCGGACGAATAGCGTTGAGCGAGCTTTTTAGCGCTATGCGAGGCAAAATTTTAGTGATAAAATGTATCGCTATGCGGATTTAACGTTATGTGATGCCAATGGTATGCGGGGGTCCACTGTATTTAATTATGAACACCATAATGGCTTGTACACCATTGGCTTACCTACTGTTTACAGCATCATATACATCGCAGAAATGGTTATAATCATAACCATAAATTTTGAAGGGGTGGACCAGTACGCTGGTGGGGGATCTCAGTCAGATGACCAAAAGCTCCAGCTGTGGGTCATCATATGACTAAGACCTGCATCAGGAAACACTTGACCTGTTTCCTGACAAACCTAATACCTACCAGATACGTTGTTGTGTAAACACCCCTTTCCCAACATCTTAACACTTTCTGCAGGTACTGGAGTTTTCTTACTCTCATTTTCCTCATTATATGGCTTCCAGTAGAACTGGGGTTTCTATATTATTTGCATAATAATTTTTTTCTGAGTGTGACCCACAACAGTTGGCTGTCACACAGCTAACTACTTTTACTGCTACATGGGCAGTGTAAATGGGTGTAAAAGAAAAATGTGTCCATACGTTTCATCAGCCTGGGGTTAAAACATGGAACCTTTTATTGAACCAAATGATCTAGTTAGCCAGAATTAAGTTATGAACTAAAAATACAGAAAAGATAAAAAAAAATACTTGCTTTGAAATAGTATAGTATTGGTATACAGTTGGAATGAACACCAAGAGGAAGAATTAAGTGCTACAACTTGGCAGTTAGATGTTTAGAATGAACAGTTATCTGGCAAATTTCATGACAATTAGAATGCATTATCAACTTTCCAAAAATTAATTAGTTAAGATTTGCTTCAACTTCATGCCCAGATGTCACTGCTGACACCTTTCTAAGAAACTAAATTTTTGTGTACCTTACAATGCTGTACGTACTTTGGAAGTGGAGACTAAAGAGATTTCTTAAGTAAATCAAATGTATATACTGTATTGCTTCAATACTATTTTATTATTATTATTTTTTTTATTGACACATCAGCTGTTTCCCACTGAGGCAGGGTGACCCAAGAAAGAAGAAACTCTCTCATCATTATTATTCACTCCATCACTGTCTTGTAAGAAGCTTGCCTACACTACAGTTAAAAAACTGCAACATATCAACACCCCTCCTTCAGAGCATAGGCAGTGTCCTTCCCACTACTGGCTAACTAGTTTCCCTGAATCCCTTCATAAACATTACTTTGCTTACACTCCAACAGCATGTCAAGTCATAAAAAAACTTGCCTCCACTCACTACTATTTAACATGCTCACACACTTGCTGGAAGTCCAAGCCCCTCACACACAAAAACTCCTTTACCCCCTCCCTCCAACCTTTCCTAGGATGACCACTACACACCCTTCCTTCCACAACAGATTTATATGTCCTCTGAGTCATTCTATTTTGTTCCATCCATTCTAAATGTCCAAACCACAACAACAACCCCTCCTCAGCTCTCTTGATAATACTTTTAGAAATCCTGCACCTCCTTCTAATCTCCACGCTACGGATTCTCTGCATAATATTTACACCGCACACTGCCCTTAGACACGACATCTCCACTGCCTCCAGCCTTCTCCTTGTTGCAACATTCAGTATCAATGCTTCATACCCAAATAAGCGAGTCTATACCACTCTACTCTCATACGTTTCTCTCTTTGATTCCATGGATAATGATCTTTGTCTCCATAGACTCCTCAGTGCATCACTCACCTTTTTCTCCCTCAATTCTATGATTCACCTCATCTTTCACAGACCCATCTGCTGACAAGTCCACTCCCAATTATCTGAATACATTCACTTCCTCCACACTCCCTCCAATCGGATATCCAATCTTTCATTACCTAATTTTTTTTATTATCCTCATCACCTTGCTCTTTAATATGTTCATTTTTAATTTTCTTCTTTTACATATCCTTCCAAACTTGTCCACCAACTTCTGCAACTTCTCTTCAGAATCTCCCAAAAACATAGTGTCATCAGCAAAAAGTAACTGTGACAACTCTCACTCTTACAACCCCCATCTATAAATAAATTGAACAACCATGGTAACAACATGCATCCTTGATATTCCTATATGAACATACAAAAGCAAATATACACAAAAACATCCTCTGAACATATGCCGATTTATAAGACAAAAAAGTCACAAGATCTGATAGTTCAATAATTATATAGAGTTCCTTTGACATAATTTTGCTACACAGTTTGAGAACTTAAAGCTATACAGAAGGATTATATCTATAGTTATGAGGTACATACTTCCATAAAAACAAACTCGCAGTCAGAGGCACAAGAAAGTTCAAAAGTAAAGAATATGCGACCCACTTCCATTGGCTTCCCACTGACAAAGCCTTCACGTCCACGGAATCCTCCAACCTGCAACATAACAATGTGAGAATGAGTATTTAATTTGCTTAATGTAAGTATAAAAAATCTACTGAAAAACTTGTAGATAACAAGAGCATTGATAACTTTCAGAATTTCTTCCCTCCCCCTTAATTTGCTATATTTTCTTAAAACAGGTCCCAAGTTAGTAGATGTCCTATTCCTCAAAGCACACTTCAAACATTTGATAAGTGAGATCTATTCACAAAAAAAGCATGCAACCCATTGCAGTCAGAGCTGAAATTTTAAAGAATGAAATGATATTATCAACATTTAAAGGAAAGAAAATGTTGGATTCTTCATCCATGGATGCTGCTTGGGAGTTGTAGTCTCTGTGTTAGATATCAAATACTGATTCTGGCAGACTGTTGGCTCCTCAATAACACCAATTTTAAACAATGAGAAATAGTAAGAAACAAGACTTGTTGTCCTCACTTTTGATGCTTAGTACTATATGTGAGCTAGCCTCTAGCCTACACACCTCCCAGTTGTATGTAAAGGCAGGAATCTATATACAGAAATTCCATTTGAAGTTTTACTTTAAGTTTTACTTTAAGTCAGTGATAGCTAAGTTTTACTTTAAGGTTTACTTTAAGTTTTACTTTAAGTCAGTGATAGCTAAGGTGCCTCAGGAATTGGCCAGTCCCTGAAGGCAAATCCAGCACTGTTTTAGAGCTACAAAAGTCTAACCTGACTATCAGGTGTCATTATGGTTCATTAGAAACTCTTCCATAATTATTCAAGCACTTACAAAATCCTAAACTAGCATTCAATGTTAATCTAGTGCAGAGTCCTTTAAACCCCATCCCTTCTCCTAGTGATGTAACTGACAAGTGCATTGCCTTTGTCAGATTGTAGCATCATCAGTAAGGAGTTCAGTATTCAAACATTCTCATGTGTTTGGATGCTGAAACAACCAAGTTGGTCATCAATAGCATCGTCATCATTACCAAAGTTGAGGGGCTAGCTAGAAGTACAGTTTTTCCTTAGTTAATAATATATAACTGTATTGCTAAAATGGTCAAAGCAGCTTCAAGGTTTCTTTTTATTTTTTTCTACTAGAGGTGATTAGCTAAAGTGCTAACACTCATGTTTTATGGCCTTATGCCTCACTGAAAGGAGTGAGCAATTAATTCTTAGTTTACCTAGAGACTGCTCAGATCTTTATATTTCCCTAACTGTGATTAACTTTTATTTACCTAGAGAGAGATCATTCTTTATATCTTCCTTATTATTTACATAAGACAGGGTGCCCTGAAAATGCCCCAGAAAATATACTGAGGTTGTATTTGGGTGAGTGCATATGGAAGAAGCATTACAAGATCAGCAGAATGAACTCTAGACCCAGCATCCTCAGGAGTTAATGCAAGAGGAAGTACCATGTAGTGGATCTGTGATCCTGTGTTGTGCATTGTTAGTGTAGTGAAGAACTGTGCTGCACTGTACTAACAAGGGAGTTAGTAACAATGTGACCATTTGAGAGCAGCTGACAATTACAATAAATAATGTAAAACGAAAATTAGGCAAGCATAACTGGAAACAATGAATCTATGTTAATGAGTTTGTCTTTAAGTTTGTCTATTTATGTAAATATATCAGTCATTCACTTATTTAGTATACACACCCAATGCCACATACATAAAATTATCTCCTTTCAACAAACCAGCAGTATCCCACCGAGGCAGAGTGCCCCAAAAAGAACATCAAAATTCTCTCTTCATAAATTTAGTAATGTATACAGAAGGGGTTACTAGCCCCTTGCTCCCGGCATTTTAGTCGCCTCTTACGACACGTATGGCTTACAGAGGAAGAATTCTGATCCACTACTCCACGGAGATAAGAGGAAATAAACAAGAACAAGAACTAATAAGAAAATAGAAGAAAACCCAGAGGGATGTATATATATGCTGGTACATGCATGTGTAGTATTCAAATTCAAAGTTTATTCTCTATAAAGATTACAATGTTGAATTTACAGAATTTGGTTGTTGTGTGGTTTACATGTAGTTAAATAATGATTACAGAGTGTACCACTAGAACGCCTAGCATGGCTAGGCATTTCGGGCAGACTTAGTTTAATTCTTTATTTTAAAATATTACAAATTATGAGGTAAGTTGGTATTATGGCTAAGTGACTAAATACTAGTTTGTGAGTTTAGCAATGTGAATGCTTTTGTTTTGGCACAGTACATAGTTTCAGTATTGGAGTATCATAGGATTCATTATTTTAAGATTGAGATTAATATTTCTGTTTATGGTCAAATGGGTGAGTGAGTGTAAGTGTGAACCACCAGGTGGTATTCGTGTAGTTAGTTGATGGGGTTTATCAGGGAGATAAGATGTTTTCTAATGGTAGTTTTGAAGGTGATGAATGTGTCTGCAGTTCTAGAGTTCTCAGGTAGGGTGTTCCAGATTTTAGGGCCTTTGACATACATTGAATTTTTGTAAAGGTTTAGTCGGACATGGGGAATGTTGTAGAGATGTTTGTGTCTGGTGTTATGCCTGTGGGTTCTGTCACAACTATCAAGAAAGCATTTTAGGTCAAGGTTGATATTGGAGTTTAAGGTCCTGTAGATGTAGATTGCACAGTAGTAAGTGTGGATGTACTGAACAGGGAGTAAGTTTAGATCTATGAAGAGTGGGGGGGTGTGTTGCCAGGGATGGGATTTAGTGATTATTCTTACTGCAGCTTTTTGTTGGGTTATTATTGACTTTAGGTGTGTTGCTGCAGTTGATCCCCAAGCACAAATAGCATAGGTGAGGTATGGATAAATAAGTGAGTGGTATAGTGTGAGAAGGGCATTTTGCGGCACGTAGTATCGTATCTTGGAGAGGATCCCAACTGTTTTGGATACTTTTTTTGGTTATGTGTTGGATATGGGTGCTGAAATTCAGGTTGTTGTCAAGGTATAGGCCTAGGAATTTGCCCTCATTATGTCTGGTAATTAGAGTGTTGTCGATCTTAATGTTAATTTGTGCATCTCCTGCTCTGCTACCAAACATAATATAGTAGGTTTTGTCAGTGTTAAGCGTAAGTTTATTGGCTGTCATCTAAGTCGATATTTTGATCAGCTCCTCGTTAACAATGGTGTTGAGGGTGGCAAGATTAGGGTGAGAGATGACATAAGTCGTGTCGTCAGCAAAGAGAATGGTTTTCAGGTGTTGGGATACGTTTGGAAGATCACTGATGTATATGAGGAAGAGCAGGGACACTTCCCTGTGGAACTCCAGTATCAAGTGGCCATGTTGTTGATGCTGTGTCTTTAATGGTAACATACTGATACCTATTAGTAAGGTAAGATTTGAAATAAGCAAGCGCATGGCCTCTTATACCGTAATGGTCAAGTTTGTGGAGTAGGATGTCGTGGTCTACTGTGTCAAAAGCTTTTCTTAGGTCAATAAAAATTCCTAGTGGATATTCCTTATTTTCCAATGCTGTGTAAAGCAGATCTAGCATTTTTATGATTGCATCATTAGTACTTTTATTTTTCCTAAATCCAAATTGGCAGGGGTTGAGTATGTTTTGTGCTGTTATAAATGAATATAGTCTCCTGTGCACGAGTTTCTCAAAGATTTTGGATAGCAATGGTAAGTTTGATATTGGCCTATAGTTGTTTAAGTCTGTAGGGTCACCACCTTTATGTATTGGTGTAACCCTTGCCATCTTGAGTAGTTTCGGGAAGGTGCTAGTTTCTAGTGACTTGTTAAAAAGTAATGAAATAGCATGCGAAAGGATATGGGCCGCTCGCTTGTACAGTAATGGTGGGACATTAGACAGATTCCCTGAGTTGTTTTTAAGTGACTTTATAATCTTGGTGACTTCCGAGGGCTCAGTTGGTGCAAGATAGAAGGAATTTGGGAAATTCCCATCTAGGTAGTCCCCGGCATGGGCATTAGTATGTGGGATTTTATTGGCGAGATTAGATCCTATGGTTGAGAAGAAGTTGTTTATCTTGTTAGCTGTGTCAGTGGGATGTAGTGGTGTTTCATTAGGTTTAGTTAGGACAATATTCTTAGTTTTTTTTTCAGTTTGTGGGTCCCTAGAATCTGAGAGAGTGTTTTCCAGGTCTTTTTTATATCTCCTCTAGTGTCTGTGAATCTACTGGAGTAGTATAGTTGTTTGGCTTTCTTTATTACTTTGGTGAGAACTGATGAATAGTGTTTAAGAATATCTTTGTGTATTAAGCCCTGTCTATATTGCTTTTCATATTGGTGTTTCTTGTCAATGGATTTCAGAATGGTGCTGGTTAGCCATGGGCAACCAAGTCGTTTGTTTGTGATCTGTTTCATTTTTATAGGACAATGTTTGTTGTAGAGTCTAAGTAATTTGTTAAGAAAAATGTCTGTCCAGTCATCAATACCATTGGCCTTGGAGAATTCTGTAGGCCAGTCAACAATCTCTAGGTCACTTGTGAACTTCCTTATTGAGGCCTCGTCATGGAGTCTAAATGAGACTTTGTTGTATTCAAGTGGTGGTTTATTAATGTTTGTCAGGAGGAAGGTAGGGTAGTGGTCTGTAGTGCTATCTGTGATTATCCCTGATTTAAGGGGGGCTAGTATATTGGTCCATATGTGGTCTATTATGGTTGCACTTGTCTCAGTGAGCCTGGTTGGTTTAGTTTATTTATTTATTTATTTATTTATTTAAAATTTGAGCACACATACAGAGGTACAAAAAATACAGATAAGAGCAGCATGCCAAAGCCACTTATACTATGCATAGCATTACGGGCTGGCTTAAAATTAACTTAAGATTAACTAAGCAATGATGAAATCAGTGATAAAACTTTAATGTAAACAGATTACTATAAAGCACAAGTGAGTATTACAAAGACAGGTCATATGGTTGTATGCATTGTTGTACATTCAGTAGAATGGAGTATTCTGTTAGGTAGTGTATTTAAAAAATAATAAAGTTAGATTGGGTTTTAGGTTTAACATTTATGTGATATAATTGTGAGAAACATTTAAGATATACAATTTATAAGGTTCAGTTATTCAGTATTTATTTGGTTTTGGGGGGCTAAGTGATCTTTGAGAAGAGACTTGAATTTATAAACAGGTAGTGTTTCTTTTATATTTACAGGTAATGAATTCCAGATTTTAGGGCCTTTTATGTGCATTGAGTTTTTGCATAGTGTGAGATGGACACGAGGAACATCAAAGAGTGATCTGTGCCTTGTGTTATGGTCATGTGTTCTGTTGAGGTTGGCAAGGAGATGTTTGAGGGGAGGGTTAATATCAGAGTTAAGTGTTCTATGTATGTAATAGGTGCAGTAATAAGTATGGATGTTTTGTATGGTGAGTAGGTTTAGTGTATTGAATATTGGTGGAGTGTGCTGCCTATAGTGAGAATTTGTTATCATTCTAACTGCAGCCTTTTGTTGGGTAATTAGTGGTCTGAGATGGTTACTTGTTGTTGAGCCCCATGCACAAATTCCATAGATGAGATAGGGGTAAATAAGAGAGTGATATAGGGCCAGGAGGGCTGACTGTGGAACATAGTACCGTATCTTCGATAGTATGCCTACAGTCTTGGAAATTTTCTTAGAAATTTGTTGTATATGTGTATGAAATTTGAGTCTATTATCAAGGTGGATTCCTAAGAATTTTCCCTCTGTTAGCTTTGTGATAGGTGATCCGTTTATCATTATGTTAAGAGGGACATCTGTGGCTCTGTTACCAAACTGAATGAAGTAGGTTTTGTCAATGTTTAGTGTAAGTTTGTTAGTCCTCATCCAGGTAGATATTTTCTGTAATTCGGTATTTACAGTGTTGGCTAGCGTGACTGGGCTCGGGTGGGAGAAGACGTATGTAGTGTCATCTGCAAATAGTGTGGGTTTGAGTAATTGCGAAGCATTTGGTAGGTCATTTATGTATAGGAGAAAGAGAAGAGGGCCAAGGACACTTCCCTGTGGGACACCAACTGTAATTGGTTGTGCAGAAGAGTTTGCCCCATTTGCATACACATATTGGCTTCTGTTGTTGGTATGAGAAGTGTGTTGTTCATATTGTTGATGAAATCAGTTACAGGCTGATCATCTAGTAAGCCAAGGTTGATGTTGAAGTCTCCAGCTAAGAGAAGGTGGTGCTTATTCATTTGTCTGTTTGTTATTAGTGACTTTAATTTCTCACTGAAATTTGGGATGTTTGTGTGAGGTATCCGGTAAATGGCACCGATTGTTATAGGTGTCTTAAGGTTTTTTACAGTAAAATTAGCAAAAATGTATTCCCCATATTCATCACTAAAGCAAGTGGTGCTAATACAAGATAATTGGTTAGAGTAATAGATTGCAATACCACCCCCAACTTGGTTTGGTCTGCAGTTGTGAATTGCTGTGTATCCTGGTAGAGGGTAGATATCTATTGTGTCCTGCTTAAGCCAGGTCTCAGTAAGAATAATGCAGGAGAAGGGTGTCTTTAGTGATTCAAGGAGTGCCAGGAGGTCATCATAGTGTTTGCTTAAGGACCTGATGTTGTAGTTAAGTACTGATAGGCTTTTAGCATTGTTTAGGATAGTGCTGGCTTGTGATGCTGTGTAATAAAGGCAGTTACTTTCCAATAGGTTTTGATTGGGTGTCAGATTATGGAGGTTTAGATCAGGGTCAACGTGATCAATCATCTTCTAGGTTTAAATTATGGTTATTTATATCCTGAGTTATGTGTTGAGTTCTAGTACTGATATCTGTAGTGGTGGGAAGCATGGATAAGTATATAGCTAGAGTATTTTGGTCATATAGAGTATAGTCACTACTACACATAATGAAGTTGATGTTGTCTATGTGTTGTGCTGGAATGAACTAAAGTACAACTAGGTATAAACTAGTAATATAAAAATACAAATTTAAAATAGAACAAGACTCTCACTTGTAATTGCACTAAGGTCTAATATAATGACTTTTGTGGAGTCTATGTTTTGAGCTAGAATGAGCTATAGTACAACTAGATTTAATCTAATAATATAAAAATACAAATTAAAAATAGCACCAGTCTCTCACTAGTAATTGCAATTTGGTCTAATATAATGAATTTGGTATTGACTAAAGTACAACTGAGTTTAATCTAATAATATAAAAAAGGCACAAGACTCTCAATTGTAATTGCACTAAGGTGTTACATAAGTTGTTTACAAGAATTAGAGTATAACTAGATTTAAATTGACAAGATAAAATATACAAGTTAAGGTAGCAAAAGAATAAAAAAAAAGTAGAAAAAAAAAGATATATGAGGTAGTTGGTACTAGTTAGCAAAAGATAGTTAAGGGCCTTGAACAATACTATAGTTGAAATATACACTAATTGCACACACAATATAGTCACTAAGATATGAAAACAATCTTAGAGTAGGAATTATAATATAAACTTATAATATAAAAATACAAATTGAAATGGTACTTGCAATTGCACTAGAGTCTGGTATAGGTTGTTGACAAGATCAAGAGTGTAACTAGATTTAAATTGACAAAATAAAATTCACAGTTAAAGTACCAAAAGAATAATAGTAAAAAATAACAATGGTAATGTCTTGGTTATAATATGATAGTAAGATGGTAGACAGGTACACAGGTACAAAGAATAATATAAAAGTTGGAGTTGAATATACAAACTTGAAAATTTGGCAACAAAATGTTATGGGAAGTATAAAATAATGTTTAATGTACAAAAGTAAAATTGACTGGTAGTAAATATGGTGTTTAATAAAATTTTAGTAAGTAATAATGATTACAAAAAAGTGAAAAAGTAATGTTTATTTCATTCAATATTGCACTGGTAGTTATACTAGAGGTTATATGGCAGTACAAGGTAATTAAGAATACTCTAAGATAGTAAATGTGGTATTAAAACAGGTAAAGGTAATTAGACAAGTAATGGTTATTAAATGTCAAAAATGTTAAGAGTAAATTGAAATTATAGTAAAAATGATAATTATTAATTTTAGTAAGTAATATCAATTGATAGTATTTAAAAAAATATGAGGTAGTAATATGGACAGAGAAAGTATCAATTCAGCTAATGTTTAAGCAAACAATAGTAAATAAGAAAATTACATAAGGTGACTTATGCTTACTAGTAAAATCACAAAATGAGGTAGTTGATTATTTAATTACTAAGAGATTGTACAATGAAATTTGAACAATAATGGAGCAAAACATACACTACACTACGTAGGCTTTTAAGTTGGACATTGTTTAGTTATTCTCTGTAAGATTAGTATCCCTGAGAAATCGTGATAGATCATTCTCGTTCGTGATTGTGTACAGTTGACCTACATTTGTTTTCCTAACAAAAATTTTCCCATCCCGTGTGAAGCATTGGTATATTGTGTCATTATTCTCCCGCTTAAGTTTTCTGACTCTATACAGGAGGTTCTGATGTTTTTTGGTAAGACACTCGTTTATGTATACCTCTTTCTTTGCTTTAATAGATGCAATAATTAAGTCATGTGAGTGGAATCTAAGCATAACACTTTTTCTACCATGGGATCCTAGTAACCTGGCTTCTTTTATTTCAGACTCTGGTACAATAACACTTGTTTGGTCCTTTATGATCTGCAGAGTAATTTCTTTACTGTTTGTTTGGTTCATATCACTGGGAAAAAGTGGACTGTTAACTATTACTGCGTCCGATAGTTTATCTTGTTCAGTTTTATCTTCTTGGAGAGCAAAGTAGTCACTGAACTGGTTATCTAAGTTGTTCTTCCATTCTTTTACTGCTTCTTCAACATTTGTATTAAGAGATATTATTTGTTGGGTATGGCTATCTATGACTGTTTGGATGGTTTTGTCACAGTTAGTCATTCCTGGTGTTGTTAACTTTTGTTCAAGACTGAGGATTTTGTTCTCGAGTTGTCATCCTGGTGTCTTGTTTTGTTAGCGTCTCTCGAAGATTCATATTTTCAATAACTAAGTTGGAGATGCATGTCTTTAGGGTATCTGGATCGTTGGTCATACCTGAGAGACTACTTGGTAGGTTGAATCCGGGGAAGAGAGGGGAGGATGGGCTGGTGGCAGCCATGTTTGTTGTTATTGTTGTGGTGTCGCCTTGAGCGGTGGTGAGAGGGGTGGTTGCTGGGCCGGCGTCCTCCTGGCTACACTTGTTGAATAGTTGATTTTTCGGTGTTTTCTTGCTGGCCTTGGTGCTGTTTCCTCTTAGATTGTAAGTAGCAGTAGCTACTTGGATGTTTATGAGACAGAAAAAAAGACACCAGCAATCCTACCATCATGTAAAACAATTACAGGTTTCCGTTTTACACTCACTTGGAAGGATGGTAGTACCCTCTTGGGCAATTGCTGTCTACCAACCTGCTACCTAGGGCATAAAATTATGTTATCTGAATTATCTTCATTATGAGCCTACTAACTTTCTAGTAACAATTTTATTAACAAATTTCACATATTTAATCATTTTGTATACAACCTTGAGGCTAAGAACAAGATAGGCATCATCTGCATGGCCCCGACCAGAATGAATGTGATCTCCTCCAACCTGCCAGCCCTCTGATGTACTACACCCCACATCTGAAGTTAGGAAAAAAATTTGATTAGTCCTGCTCTAAAATGAAGAAGGAATATACATGAAAGATATTATACTTATTTTCAACAGTAGACACCATAAAATATGAACTGCCAAGTGCACAGGGAAATACGTAAGTGGTAAATTCTTTGTTTTGTAGTCTCCAAATGTGTGTGTGCGGTACTTGGATTCAAGTAATGATCAAGTGAGTACACACAAACCAATTTATAAACATGATTAAGGTTTAAAAATCCTACCATCAGCAGACATACAGATGGCAGCCATTGTAGGTGGCATGGCTGTCCACCATTGGTATTGGTAGCCATAGTTGGGAGCTGTACTTGGAGGGCAGGGCTTGCATGGGGAAACACCATCACTATGTTCGTCTCTTGGACAAAATACACAACCTGAAAAAAAGAGGGCAGTTAATGGCTGATATTTAATGTCACACCTAACTATATCAAATCAAATTAAGTTTATTATAAGTTTATTATAAAGATTACAATGTGAGGTTTACATATTATAGGATATTGTGTGGTTTATACATTATATAAAACTAATTACAGAGAGGGCCACTATCACACCTTGCATGACTAGGCATTTTGGGCAGACTAAGATTAATTCAAAACTCTATATTGGTACAGATTAAGGAGCATATTGGTATTAAGGCTAAGTAACTGCATTACAGTTTGTAAATTTTGCAATATGAATGGTTTTGTTTTGGTACAATGCATAATTTCTATTGAAGCTCCTATACTGGAGTATCACAGGCAAACTTATGACTAGTTAAGATTCGTTAGGTAGTAGTTGTATAATGTATTTCTATGTTTACAGTCAATTGGGTGAGGGGTAGGTGCAAATTGTGGGGAATCACAGATATTGAGGGGAGGTCTAGGTTGTTTTTTATGTGTGTATGATACAAGAAAATAGGTGGTTTTCATGTAGTTAGCTGATGGTGGGGTGTGTCAGGGAGATAAGATGTTTTCTAACAGTAGTTTTGAAGGTGATGAATGCGTCTGCAGTTCTAGAATTTTCAGGCAGGGTGTTCCAGATTTTAGGCCTTTTTATGTACACTGAATTTTTGTATAGGTTTAGCTGGACACGGGAAATGTCATAGAGATGTTTGTGTCTAGTGTTATGCCTGTGGGTTCTATCACAGCTATCAAGAGTGTTTTAGGTCAGGGTTAATGGAATTTAAGGTTCTGCAAATTAGGTTGCATAGTAGTAAGTGTGGCTGTTCTGAACAGTGAGTAAATTTAGATCTATGAAGAGTGGGATTGGATTGCGTGATTATTCTTACTGCGGCTTTTTGCTGGGTTATTATTCGCTTTAGGTGTGTTGCTGCAGTTGATCCCCAAGCACAAATAGCGTAGGTGAGGTAGGGATAAATGAGTGAATGGTATACTGCGAGAAGGGGAGATTGTGGCACATAGTAACGTATCTTGGAGAGGATCCCAACCATTTTGGATACTTTTTTTGTTATGTGTTGGATATGGGTGGTGAAATTCAGGTTGCTGTCGAGGTGCAGGCCTCGGAATTTGTCATGTGGGTTTTCGATGTGTGGATGGGGTAAGAATACTCACGTAGGCTGGTAGTACGTATAATATAACAGAAAGTGTGGGGAAGCACCAACAGCCGACCTGCCTCTCTCTGCTCCCTATCTTGACTGACCCATGAGTGCCTAAGGGTGAGGGTGGTTGAAATCCTGCTATGGACAGCAGCAATATGAATACAGTCAATGATTCACACAGACGGTTGGTAGTGAGTCATCTACTGGTACACTGGTTACTGGTAACTGGTTACTAGGAACTGGTACTACTACTGAGATTTATGGATAAAAATCACCCTAACACAGCTATAGCAATATCCTCAACATCGCATACTAATTTCATATGATCTAAATGCGATTCTTTGTACTTACCAGTACTAATTTCTCTAACCTTATACTTATTACCAGAGATATGTTCTACTACTCGATAAGGTCCGACAAACTTTTGATCGAGCTTAGGCATTTCGGATGTTTTGTTGAAATTTGTCAGCATTACTCTTGAACCTACTTTGACTTTTGATGGCTTAGCACGGCTATTAGTTACTCTAGTAAATTCTGCTGTTGATTTATGAAGTGTTTCACGGATTCTTCTAAAAACACTCTGAGCCATGCTGGTACGAGTTGCTACGAAATCATCAGGGTTGTAATTAGGTTTCGGAGTGGAATATAACAACTCATAGGGTAAACGCTTGTCTACACCATACAATGCATAATGTGGAGTATCACCTATGGAAGCATTGTAAGCAGAATTTATAGCACATTGAACATCTGGTATGACTTCATCCCAAGTTTCACTATTGGGGTTGATAGTGGCTCTCAGGACATCAAGTACTTTTTTATTGGTTCTTTCGGCTAACCCATTGCTAGCAGGATGATGAGGAACAATGGTGGATTTAGAGATCTTGTATAAAGTACACAAATTTTCAAGAATCTCATTACAGAATTCACCTCCATTATCTGTTACTAAGGATTTAGGGGTGGTATGCCTGCAGATAATGCGTTCTTTAAACACTTTAGCTACTGTCTCTGCAGTCTTATCTGCAATAGGAACTAACTCACAATATCTGGTGAAATGGTCTACCATAACACACAGATGTTTGTTGCCTTGGAGGGAACATTTAAAATTGGTTAACAAGTCAAGGGCAACTCTTTCCCACGGTTCGCTAGTGGTTGGGTACACTTGGATTGGGTTAGGACCATTGACATTTCCTTTATGTTGCATACAGACACTACATTTCTTAACATACTCGGAAATGTCAGTTGCCATACATGGCCAAAAGTATTTCATTCTGGCTTGTTTCACAGAACGATCCATACCAGGGTGTGCAACACTTGGTGCATCATGAACTAGCTGTAGAGCTACGTTCACTAGTGACTGTGGAATTACTAACTGGTAAACTCTTCTGCTTGGAGTACCCAACTCGGCTGTTCGATACAGTAATTCTTGGCTCATTACAAAGTCACTAATGGGTGCTGGTGGCTTCACAGTAAGAATAAGATCTTCCTGGAGCAGGAATCGAATTACACCAGACCACATGGGATCTGTTCTTTGGGCAGTTTTGACATCCTCGACAGTAAATGGAGGATCTGCAGTAACTACACTAACGTGTCGCAATAAAGCATCTGCGACTACATTCGACTTGCCAGGTAAATGTTCAAAAGTGGGATTGAACTCTTGGATAGTCAAGGTCCATCTGGCTAACCTTCCAGTAGGCTGTTTGTTCTGGAATAAAGGTATCAGTGGCGCATGGTCTGTCAAGACATGAACAGGGTACTGGTAAATAATGTCTCGAAAGTGCTTTAAAGACCATACTATTGCTAAAGCTTCTTGCTCCGTTACTGTATAATTACATTCAGCCTTCGTAAGGACTCGGCTAGCAAATGCAACTGCGTTGTACTTGCTATCAGTCTTCTGAGCTAGTACGGCACCTATGCCAATTGAACTAGCATCAGTTGTCAGATAGAAGGGCTTAGAAAAATCTGGAAATTTCAAAATTGGAGCAGATGTTAGCTTTTCTTTTAGTGTCTGGAATGCTCTTTCTTGACGGAAGGTCCAAGCGAAAGGAGCATCTTTCTTAAGCAATTCAGTTAGTGGAGCAGCTATGGAAGAAAAATTGGCAATGAAAGATCTATGAAAACCTGCTAAGCCCACAAAGGATCTTACGGCATCAGTAGTTTTGGGAGTTGGAAAATTTAGTACTGCAGTTACTTTACTTTGATCAGTCATAACCCCTCTAGGAGTGACTACGTGACCAAGAAACTTAATTTCTGATCTGAAAAATTGACATTTGGACAGTTTGATCTTTAAATTGGCTTCTTCAAGCTTGCCAAGTACTATATCAAGTCTTTTCAGGTGTGTGTCCACGTCTTCGGACATGACGATTATGTCGTCTAAGTACACCATAAGTGCTTTACCTATAAGGCCTCTAAAGATGTTGGTCATGAGTCTAGAGAACATGATAGGAGACGATCGTAATCCAAACGCCATACGTAGGAAGTGATAATGACCTGTGAGAGTGGAGAATGCAGTTAACTCTTGGCTGCCCTCGTGAAGAGGGACTTGCCAAAACCCTTGTAACAAGTCCAGGGTCGAGAAGACTTTGTTATCTCCGATATTGCGTAAAAGGTCACCTAGTACAGGAAGTGGGAAACGATCTGGAATGGTTTTCGCATTTAACTTCCTAAAGTCAATCACCGGCCGCCAAGTGCCGTCCTTCTTAGGCACTAAGATCAAGGGCGCATTCCAGGGTGAATTGCTAGGTGCAATAACTCCATCATTGAGCATTTGATTGATCAGTTCCCCTGCGACAGCAACTTGGGAATGGGGCATTCTGTACGCAGGTATATAAATAGGTCTCGTACCAGGTTCAAGTGGAATACGATGGGACAATAAGTTCGTTATACCCATCTTCTCACTTGGTAAGGCAATGGCTTTACGACATTTGTTCAACAGTGTCAACAAGCGCTGGACTTCATCTGGGAAATCAGTGGGAGCTAAGTCTTTCTCCTCAACTGGTGGGATAGATTGATCCAGCGGAGTGGATGAGGTCTCCACTGTTGAAATAGCACCGACCCACTGGTCAGGTGGCACGTCATCCTGTACTTGAACAGGGTAAGGATAATGAACTAGGTCAACGAGGTTGGTATTTGCTCTGAGACAAACACTGTGACCCAAAGTGTTAGCAAGGAGTAAATGGATCTTACTGTCTCTTACAATGTGTAAGGAAGGTTCAACAAATAAACCTTTGACCTTGCAGGAATCACTGTCAACTAGGACGTTATCACCTTCTGGAACATTAGGAACAACAACAGACACTCTAGTGAGAGCACTAGCCGCAACAGAGACGTCTTTCTGCAAACGGCATGTGACATCAACCAGAGATGGCATTACTAGTTTCAAGTAATCATTTTCTGACAAGGCATCCCCTGTGGAGAAACTACTACTCGAACTAGCAGTCATTGCAGGGATAGGCTGTGCACTCAAGGCAGTCTGAGTGTCCTCGGACACTTGAGGCAACGGAACACTATCCTGCAAGTCTGAAGGTTTAGGTGGAACACAGATGGAAGTGACAGAATTACCAGTGCCTGACCGCTTGGGTACGCTACTGGAGAATGCATTGGCTTGTAAGGACTTAATGCGTACATCATACTCTGCAGCAGTATGACAGATTTCTGATCCAAGCTGGTAACCCCAGAATGGAACGATCAAGTCGTCAATTTGGGCATGCCATCGGTACGGGTCGAGCACAATGCGTAAGTCTCGCATGGAAGCAAATCCCAGTAGAAGGTCACCAGGGAAAGTAATCTGGTCGACAACAAGAAAAGCAGCAGTAAAGTCTCTTCCTTGGATAGTAAAGGTGAGCAAAGTCTGCCCTCGGACTCGCAGAAGGGAACCAGCTACTCCACTAAGGGAGGTTACAGTAGTTGGTTCAACAAGGAGGACATTCTGCTTCTCTTTAAACAAGCTAGACCTAATGATATTAACTTGACAGAGTCCATGAACACATGAACGTAACTGTACTAATGGACCAATCGTTACGTTAGGAGTTATAACAAGGAGGACACGGCGTAACTGCTTCTCTTTAAACAAGCTAGACCTAATGATATTAACTTGCGCACCAGAGTCCATGAACACATGAACGGGCGCATTATGGACAGAAGCTTGTACTAATGGACCAATCGTTACGTTAGGAGTTATATGCAAACAGCTGTCAATCTTAATGTTAAGTTGTGCAACACCTGCTCTGTTACCAAACATAATATAGAAGGTTTCGTCAGTGTTAAGTGTAAGTTTATTGGCTGTCATCCAAGTAGATATTTTGAGTAGCTTATCGTTAACAATGGTGTTGAGGGTGGCAAGATTTGGGTGGGAGATGACATAAGTCGTGTCGTCAGCAAAGAGAATGGGTGTTGTGATATGTTGGGAAGATCATTGATGTATAAGAGGAAGAGCAGGGGACCAAGGACACTTCCCTGTGGTACTCCAGTATCACGTGGCTGTGTTGATGAGTTTGTGTCTTTAACCCTTTGAGGGTTTCGGACGTACTAGTATGGCTTACGCGCAGGGGTTTTTGGCGTACTAGTACGCATAAATTCTAGCGCCGTCAAATCTCGCGGGAAAAGGCTGGTAGGCCTAGATGTGAGAGAATGGGTCTGTGTGGTCGGTGTGCGCGGTAGAAAAAAATATTGGGGCCCAGTGGTGCATTGTGGGAACGCCATCTTAGTACACAATGTCCACCATGCCTTGCGGTAAGAAGTTGCTCACTCCTCAGCGAATTGGGACACTTTTGTTCCCCAGTGACAGTTCTAATACAGATGGAAGTGCCAGTGAAGATGAGTTTCAAGGTTTTTGTGAGGTTTTGACCGAAACTAATGACCATAATATCGGTAATAGTGAGGAAAACCCAGACGACCCTCAGCCTTCCACCTCTGGTGCTGGGCCGTCTTGTTCACGTTCATTTGTACCAGAATCAAAGAGGAAACTCCTATTTTCCCAAATCCCAGACTCAGATGTGAGCATTTGTGATGATAGTGATAGTGATTATGAACTACAAGCTCTTGAAAACAGTTCCAGTAGTGATAGTGAAGTGGAATATTCCCCAGTGAAGCATCAGTATATACGACGATATATGCGCTCTGGTAGTGTGCCATATGCTATTCCAAGGGGAAGGAGTACATCTCGGAGTACATCCCGTGGCTGTACAACAGGAACAGACAGTGAAAATGACAATGATAGTGTTGCAATTGGGATGGAAAATGCGCATGGTGGTGGTAGTGGTGGTGACGGCCGTTAGGCACCAGCAGTGGGCCATGCTGCCACCCACGCCGCTGCCTCAGCTGATCTACAACAAAGGCCACCATCCCCCACCCACCCACCACACCAGCCTCCACAACCACAACCTCCACAACCACAACCTCCACAACCACAACCACCTGTCATTGTCCAGTACCCACCAGCAGACCGCACCTGGGATTGGCAGGAAATGCCCACCAGTTTGATGACAGCCAAAGTGGAATATGGCCATCTTGTACACTTGGGAACAATGCCACTGAACTGGATGGAATGTTTCGAGTTATTCTTTGACGAACCCCTGATCGAAAGTATTGTCATGGAAAGCAACACATACTATGGCAAACACAATACTTTCACCAAAATCACGTCTACACCAGTGGAAGGAGGCAACTGTGGCTGAGATGTATCTTTTCTTTGCCACAATAATGCTTATGCCACATGTGTATAAGCACAAAGTGAAATCATACTGGTCAACAGACCACCTGATTGCAACCCCAGGTTTCAGTGATATAATGCCAGTGAATCGATTTGTGCTAATGTTACGTATGCTTCACTTCTCAGACAAAACCAGGTCTGACAGAAATGACAGGTTATATAAGATTAGGCATGTGTTTGTGTATCCGAAAGAGAAATTCAATATGTATTTTTATCCCTTCAGGAAGCTTGTAATTGACGAGTCTTTGATTCTGTTCAAAGGAAGACTCTCTTTCAAGCAGTACATACCAAGCAAGAGGAAACACTTTGGTATAAAGTTGTTTGTGCTTTGTGATTGGAATAAATGAAAAGCAGATAGCAGGAGATAGCATCTCTCAAGTGATCATATGTTTAAAGGCTAGGAAGTTGCATGACAATTTAATTAGAAAAATGCCTGCAACTAGTGATGATGTGAGTGAATTTAAGGCCAGCAAAGGTTGGTTTGAGAGATTTAAGAATCGTAGTGGCATACATAGTGTGATAAGGCATGGTGAGGCTGCCAGTTCGGACCACAAAGCAGCTGAAAAATATGTGCAGGAATTCAAGGAGTACATAGATAGTGAAGGACTGAAACCTGAACAAGTGTTTAATTGTGACGAAACAGGCCTGTTTTGGAAGAAAATGCCAAACAGGATGTACATTACTCAGGAGGACAAGGCACTCCCAGGATATAAGCCTATGAAAGACAGGCTTACTCTGTTGATGTGTGCCAATGCTAGTGGTGATTGCAAAGTGAAGCCTTTATTGGTGTATCACTCTGAAACTCCCAGAGTGTTCAGGAAAAACAATGTCCTCAAGGCTAATTTGTGTGTGCTGTGGAGGGCAAACAGTAAGACATGGGTCACTAGGGACTTTTTCTATGACTGGTTACACCATGCATTTGCCCCCACTGTGAAAAATTACCTAACTGAAAAGAAATTAGACCTTAAGTGCCTTCTGGTATTAGACAATGCTCCTGGTCATCCTTCAAACGAGGCAGAGCGACTTTCTGCGGAAATGAGCTTCATTAAGGTGAAGTTTTTGCCTCCTAATACCACTCCTCTCCTGCAGCCCATGGACCAGCAGGTCATTTCCAACTTCAAGAAACTGAGTAAATTATAAATACAGTACAGTGGAACCTCCACTTGCAATCGCATCCACGTGTGAGTTTTTTATTCATTCTAAAGTACGTATCAGGTTTCTATGTTATTTATATTGTTTATTATGTCATATTAGATGAATTGTGATAGATAAATAAGCCACAGAGTTGTTATTAGGGAAATTATTGAAATATTTTGTCGTGCCTGGAATTCCACGGGAATGGATTAATTCCATTTCAGTTAATTTAAATGAGGAAAATTTACTCTGCAAACAAGCAAATCCAAATGTGAGCAAGGTCACGATACGGATTAAACTCGTAAGCAGAAGTTCCACTGTATAGGCTAACTTCTGCCTGGGATGCTATGAATTCTATGGGCTTTCATTTTATTGTATGTCCTGTGCAGTAATAACTGAAATTTAAATAAGAAGTTACATCTGAATCTGACCAACATCTGTTAAAACCTCCACAAACATTGTAGCAAATTGTTTTACTAACACTTCCAACAAATTACTTGAAAAAAAAAATCGAGTAGCAGTAGTTATAAGTTTATTTTCAGGCTGCTCAAAATGCTCTGCATCAGCAGGGACTTTCTATGAAGTATGTTAATAATATTACTCTTTTTCTGAATTAATTGTACACTATACTTTGTATAAATAAAGTTTATCACTTATCAATTTATCAGTCCTGTCTTGGAGATTACCTACATCTTTTGAGCCCAACATTTAAACTCTCTTGATCAGTCTACCTTACTTTATCCTTTCTAAATAAACAAAACACTTAAACAACACCTTCTGCTCCCTGAATTATGCCTTTATACCATTACACTATTCAATTTCCTTATTTTTACTATTTACAAAATATTCAAACTACACAATGATATCAAATATGACAAATCCACTATTTCCAGTCTCTTCTTTAATGCATCACTCAAAGACCATGTCTCAAACCTACAGCAAAGCCTTGGAACCAATTCATGCTATTTTTTTTTTCAACAAGTCGGCTGTCTCCCACCGAGGCAGGGTGAACCAAAAAGAAAGAAAATCCCCAAAAAGAAAATACTTTAATCATCATTCAACACTTTCATCTCACTCACACATAATTACTGTTTTTGCAGAGGCGCCCAGATACAACAGATACAACGTATAAAGATGTACGTATAACATACCCTTCCAAAGTGCCAATATCCCAAACCCCTCCTTTAAAGTGCAGACATTGTACTTCCCATTTCCAGTACTCAAGTCCGGCTACATAAAAATAGCCAGTTTCCCTGAATCCCTTCACTAAATATTGCCCTGTTCACACTCCAACAGCTAATACATTTATTAATTTGAATACAGTGACAATCTTCTATCTTTCCACTCCTCAACATTTCTGCTACTTTCTCTCATTTACTGTGATTCAACTCAATTTTAGAGAACCACCTACCAACACATTCACTCTTGAACATCAAAATAATGCATTCACTTTCTCCACACTCCTTCCCTTTTCTCTAACATTCAATCTTCTTTGTAGATGAATGGACTGACCACATCGACTCAATATACCTCATTCTCCTCCTGTTCTTCAAGATTCTCCTTTGTATGGACTGATGAAGCCACTGTGTGGCGAAACGTTTCCTCAATAAAGATACCCAAGAGTTGCACATGTGTCTAATTTATCAATCTTCATTGTCTAGACCTCTTTCTCATTCCCTTATTATTTTCCTTTGTTTATTTCTGTCACTTTCATATACATGTCCAAACTCCTCCATGAACATCTGTCATCAGCAAGGAGCAACTGTGATAATTTCCACTTTATATCGTATTCTTTATTATTAAACCCCACACCTTTCTCTATCACTAACATTCAATTCTTATACAAGCAAACCTATTAACACATTAAACAACTATGATGATATTGCCCTTCCCTGAGGCTCAATTTTCTAGATAATACTCAGTCTCTCATATATGCCCTAACCTTCCAGCTTTTAACAATTTACCACCTATTCCATCCATTTACAACACTATTCACATCACTCCCATATCTAACCTATCATGTGAACTTTTCAAATCCATAAATGCAATATATAGCTTTTTATTTTTAAGTATTACTCACCCGCATGCTTTAACAGAAACTCTCAATCCACACGTTTTTTCCATTCCTCTGCAATCCTACTGTCTTCTCAAAATGTATTTTTACTATTCATTTCTTTCTCCTTCTGCACTAACCCCAATGGGGGCCTGGGGCCCAGTTTGGTAAGTAAGTAAGTAAGTAAGTTTATTCAGGTATACACAAATACAGTTACATAGAATTATCATACATAGCAGCATATGTGTAGAGAACCTAGGATAACCCAAAAAAGTCAGACAGAGTGACTTATTTCCATTGGTGGAGAGCCCCTTACATTAAAAAGGTCTAACTCTAATGGTTAGAAGACTTTTAAGTTTGTCCTTGGAAAACTTTTGCCACTCTCAATATACGTAACATCTTCTTAAGATGAAGAAATGAAACAGTAAATTGGATTTATAATGTATTTTAGCACCTTTTTGGTTCAATTTGCAGGTGTAACTCAAAACTAATCTACAAGCTTATGAGGAGTTATCTTCAATCAGATAAAATATTATAAGCCAGGTACATTCCGTGCTCTTCTGATGGCTCCATCAAAATCCAATGAGCGCAGGATGTCAGATTCTATGCTCATGACTGTCAGGTTCACAAGCCACCCTTGCTTTATGCTCGTTCGGAGCCAGTTCTCACTACCACTGTTGTTCACATACTGACCACGATCAAAGAGTCATTCACTCTGCAGTGCCCTGCACACCCAAGATGATGATGTGCTGTGTCATCCTTGCATTACGCAGCTGACAATGCACTCGCACTAATGATGTAACACCAGCGATCAGATGACTCAACATGACAATCCCACCACAATTCAAACTCTTGCATACATTTTCTCTTTTTGTGATCTATTCAATTCTCAGTACGTAAAATATTTTTCATCATTTGGTGTGGGGCCTGGGGCCTCTCCCCTAAATCCGGCCCTGCTGCTATGTATGATAATCTATGTAACTGTATATGTATGTGTATACCTGAATCAACTTACCACAAACTGGTCCTCCTGCATTCTTAGAGTTACACCATACCTCCTTGACCTCATTGTTTTACTTCACATTTGCCAACCATTCTTCCAACTGGTCATAACTTTTATTATCCATCATAAAGAGCCTGAAGATCTGGAATTCACTACCTGAACTGATTAAGGATCCCCTGACTACATAAAAATTTAGGGTTATTCTTAAAAATCATCTCATCTCTCAATACTAACCAAACCAACCAAAACAACTTCTAATCAGTTTGAAGCAACTCTCTCAAATATTATATTATATGACCACTAGTCTATTAAAACATCTGCCAATCCATAAAATATAGTGATCTCTCGATAATCGTCGGGCTCGATAGTCATCCTTTTCGGAAGTTGTCGCGTTATTTTCGTCCAAACATTGGCTTGCAAATGGTCGGTTGACTCGCTAATCTTCGTTCATCCTGGACGCATACTCACGGCTCTGAGCCACCTCGGCCTCCCTTCCCAGCTAGTGTGCCATTGTTACCAGTGAGAGACAGTTCCCTCACTTGTTCATGCGAAATATTTCATAATATTCTATTCATTTTAGTGCTTGCAAGTGCTAAATAAGCTACCATGGCTCCAAAGAAAGCTCCTAGTGCCAAGCCTTTGGTAAAGAAGGTGAGAAATACAACTGAATTTAAGAAAATCATTGAACAATATGAAAGTGGCATATGTGCGGCCGAACTGGCCAGGATGTATAACAAACTCCATACAATCATATCTTCCATCGTGGCAAAGAAAAAGGAAATCAAGGAAACTGTTGTTGCTTGGAGAAAATTGTGGCCAGATTGTGTCCACAAGAGGGATTTTGAAGGGTTTGTCGCTGACCCTGATGAGCCTATGTCAGTTGTGAAATCTCTGTGGCATTGGGGAGTTCCATGGGGTTGGATGTGAGTTTGGAGGATGTTGATGAGTTGGTGGAGGACCACAACTAGGAGCTAACCACTGAGGAGCTGCAAGAGCTTCAGCAGGAACAGCAACAGACTGCAGCTCAGAATCTTGCTGCAGAGGAGAAGGGAGAGAGATGGAAGAAGGTGCCTTCTTCAGAAATTAAGGAGATATTTGAAATGTGGGGTAGGATGGAAAGATTTATGGAGAAACATCACCCTGAGAAGGATGTTGGAAGCCATATCGGCAACTTGTACAGTGACAGAGTCTTGGCCCATTTTAGGGAAGTTTTAAAGAGACGCCAGAAACAGAGCTCTCTGGACACTTTTTTTGCGAGACAGGACTCCTGTGACTCTCAAGCTGGTCCTAGTGGCATTAACCCTTTGACTGTCGCGGTCGTATATGTACGTCATGGGAGATACCGTGTTTGACGTATCTATACGCATAAATTCTAGCGGCTTCAAATCAAGCGGGAGAGGGCTGGTAGGCCTACACGAGAGAGAATGGGTCTCAGTGGTCGGTGTGCACCCTGTGAAAAAAATCTGGGACTCAGTGGTGCATTGTGGGAACGCCATCTTGGTAGTCCATTTTCACCATGCCTCGCGGTAAGAAGTTCCTCACTCCTCGGCGGATTGGAGGTCTTTTGTTCCCAAGTGATAGCTCAAACAGTGATGATAGTGTCAGTGAAAGTGAATTCCCTGGTTTTGAAGCGGGTGTGACTGAGAAAATTACCCAGGATAACATAATTAGTGATGAAAACCCAGATGACCCACAACCATCCACCTCTGGTGCTGGGCCGGCTCGTTCATATTCACCTGTACCAGGACGAAAGAGGAAACTATTTGCCCGTGTACAAGACTCAGATATGAGCAGTGCAAGTGATAGTGATAGTGATTTCAAGGTTATTGAAAGCACTTCTAGTTGTGACAGTGAGGGTGAATATTCCCCAGTGAAGCGGCAGTATATACGACGTCGCATGCGGTCTGGTAGTGTGCCATATGCTCTTCCAAGAGGAAGGAGTACATCTCGGAGCACATCCCGTGGCCCTACACCACGTCCTGATAGTGAAGATGACGATATTGTTACGATGGGTATAAATGATGTGAGTGAGGCAGCAGACGGTGGTGGTGATAGTGACGGTGCCATGAGTCATGTGACACCAGCAGCGGGCCACGCTAGTGCCCGCGCTGCTGACTCTGCACAACTACAACCCGCCTCGGCCGACCCCACACACTCACAACCACAACCACAACCTGCACAACCACAACGACATTACAATATCCAGAACGCACCAGCTGACCGCATCTGGGATTGGCATCAAGATGACGAGTTTGTTCCCAATCCCCATGACTTTGATGAAGGACAAAGTGGAATACGGCCATCATGTACACTTGGGAACAATCCCACTGAACTGGAATGCTTTCAGTTGTTCTTCGATGAACCCCTGATGGACATTATTGTCAGGGAAAGCAATACATACTATGAGTACACCATGGCAAACACTATGCTTTCACCAAGATCACGCCTACACCAGTGGAAGGACACAACTGTGGCAGAGATGTATCTGTTCTTTGCCACAATAATGCTTATGCCACATGTGTATAAGCATAGTGTCAACACATACTGGGCGACAGACCGCCTGATTTCAACCCCTGCTTTCAGTGACATTATACCAGTGAATAGATTTGTGTTACTGTTACGTATGTTACACTTTTCAGACAAAACCAGGCCTGACAGAAGCGACAGGTTATATAAGATCAGACGTGTGTTTATGTACCTGAAACAAAAGTGCTGTATGTATTTTTATCCCTTCAGGAAGCTTGTTATTGACGAGTCTTTGATTTTGTTCAAAGGAAGACTCTCATTCAAGCAGTATATACCAAGCAAGAGGAAACGCTTTGGTATAAAGTTATTTGTTCTGTGTGATTGCAAAACTGGTCTGGTTTTGGATATAATTGTGTACACTGGCGGTAAAACAATGGAAGATACCAGGAAGTTACTGGGTATCTCTGGTGATGTGGTTAGAACAATGATGGAGCCATATCTTGGTAAGGGGCATATTTTATATACTGACAACTGGTACACAAGCCCTATACTCAGTGATTTCTTGCGAGTGAACATGACAGATGTGTGTGGCACAGTGCGTAGAAACCGTAAACATATGCCTAGGTTCGAAGCTGGCAGTCGTAGAGGTGAAGTGCAGGTGTTTGCTGCCAATGACATCATGGCATTTCGGTGGCATGACAAACGTGATGTCACACTGCTGACATCAGTTCACCGACACGAAATGGTAGAGACTGGCAAGCAGAATAGAGAGACCAATGAACCTATTGTAAAACCTGCAGCTGTGATGGATTACAACCTCAATATGCGCTTAGTGGACAAATGTGACATGCAGATTGGGTTTGCTGACTGTGTTCGCAAGAGTTATAAGTGGTACATAAAACTGTTTTTCCATCTTCTTGACATTTCCATGCTGAATGCTTATAATATGTATAAGTTGAAGACCAAGAACAAACCCAAATATGGTGAATTTTGTTTGTCAGTCATCAGACAAATAATATTCAAGTACCAAGAAACAACACCTGCAATAGACCAGCGCCCACGAAATTATCAACACATGTCCTCTCGTCTGAGGCCTGGTGATCACTACCCCATACCACTGCCTGCTACTACTGCCAAGAAAAATGCTCAGAAGAGGTGTTTTGTCTGTGGACATACCACAAACGCCCACAAAAACGCAGAGACACTCGTTTTATGTGTGAGGAGTGTAAGACACCATTGTGCTTATACCCATGTTTCAAAGAATTCCACAAGCTGCAGCACTTCTAATAAAGTGTCCAGTGATTGTACATATGTATATATATTATAAAGCAATCGTAATAAACATTTGTTTACATTGTTTGTTTGTGTAAACAAGTTTTAGCAACATTATAATGATATGAGTGTTTTTGCTATAATTGTGTTACATTCAACGAGTGTATATTTGAACATTGCACAATAATTTGGTCTCACAGGCCACAAAAGTTATGTGAAAAAATAAAATAGTGAAAAAAACAAGAAACCATCGAATACAAGTAAATAAAAGTTTACCGGGTGAGCGGCAGTCGCCGCTGTTGCTGCCAGCAGATCAATTTCAGCAAACTTCAGGACTCTATATCTCGGTAAGTACTGATGGGAAAAATTTTTTTTTGGGACTAAAACAATCAGAAAAATAATCTTAACATTTTCATAAGAAAAAATAATTTTTTTTTTTTCGAATATTTTGCGACACCAGGAGACACTTCAGGATTTGGCCCTTCGACAGTCAAAGGGTTAAGAAACAGAGAAGAGAAGTATGTAACCCCAGAATAGGACTTGGTACCTGAGGTATTGATGAAAGGGGATTCCCCTTCCAAACAGTAACTAATCCAATCTTTCTCCTCCTCCAGTCTTCCATATACTAAGAAGAATTGCCAATAAAGCTAAGTGTTATGCTGTTAGTGTTTCATTCATCATGTCCCATTGTATTGTTTACGTTCTACATCTATATTTCATGTAAAAAAAATTTTTGTTTTAATACTTCTGGGTGTCAGGAATGGATTAATTGTATTTACATTATTTCTTATGGGGAAAATTGATTCGAAAATCGTCTTTTTTGATAATCGTCGCACTTCTAGGAACGGATCAATGACGATAAATGAGGGACCACTGTATTACTGTTTGAACCATTAATTGTAATATTATTTTCATTATTTGCAATTTTAAGGTTATTATTCTTATAAACCTCCACCCTGACTACCTCACATTAGTATTAAGATAAAATAAAGGTTTATTACAAAGTTAACCATTCTTATCTTGTATAGACTTTAGTAGTTATTATGTACTAGGATTAGTTTGCCCAAAATGATCCAACATGATAGTGGCTTTCTTTGTACTTAACAAATCAAAATTGTGATTAGACATTGTAACCTTTGCAAAGAAATAAAATCTTTAATTAACTCATTCACCCAGTTTTCTTTGATCCACTAACACCAGTCTGCAGAGGCATTTCTTGAACTACATAACAAATTTTAAGTTTTTCTTCAAGTAATTAAATAAAGCCTTTTCATTATAATACCCAGAAATTATTGTTCTATTGCTTGCAGTTTATTTTTCAATAAGGGGATGTGCCCTAAACCCAAAGGAGTCATGTAGTACCTGGGAAATGGAAGGTATTTAGGTTTGCTCTAAGAAATGGGAGGATTAGTCCAGTTCCTTAGATCAAAAGCCCCTCCTTGGCATCAAGACATCTCCCTTGAGGGTACCAGTATTGCTTACAGAAAATGCTACAAAAAGTATTATCTAATGACGAAATTTTTTCCTGCAATGTAATATGAATCACTAACTTAAAACTGGAAGATAATGTACTGAACATCTTGTGTGACACACAAAATGAGCCTATTTACCTAATCCAGTGGTGTAGTGCATTCCTGGATTACAAGGTGGACATGTTTTGACTTCTCCTGACGGGGGAAGTGACACTGAGCCTTTCATCTCCCTGCACACCCTGGGTGCAACCCACTTGTAGACAGCACGAGTCTGAGAAAATCCAAATGAGAGATGTGATTATAGAATATGTCCCATTTAAAATAATAATAATTCTCCATGGGGAAGTAGAAAAGAATCCTTCCTCTGTAAGCCATGTGTGTCGTAAGAGGTGACTAAAATGGTGAGCAAGGGGCTAGTAACCCTTTCTCCTGCATAAATTACTAAATGAAAAAAGAAAAACTTTCATTTTCTTTTTAGGTCCCCCTACCTCTGTGGGAGATGGACAGTGTGTTAAAAATAATAATAATAATAATAATAATAATAATAATATATAAATGGGATTAGGTCAGGGGTTTCAAATAGAGTTAGAGCTAAAGAAGGGGTAGCAATAATGTTGAAGGATAAGCTATGGCAGGAAAAGAGGGACTATAAATGTATTAATTCAAGGATTATGTGGAGTAAAATAAAGATTGGATGTGAAAAGTGGGTTATAATAAGCATGTATGCACCTGGAGAAGAGAGAAGTGTAGAGGAGAGAGAGAGATTTTGGGAAATGTTGAGTGAATGCATGGGGAGTTTTGAATCAAGTGTGAGAGTAATGGTGGTTGGGAATTTCAATGCTAAAGTGGGTAAAAATGTTATGGAGGGAGTAGTAGGTAAATTTGGGGTGCCAGGGGTAAATGTAAATGGGGAGCCTTTAATTGAGCTATGTGTAGAAA
>NW_027197174.1:22500-67276 GCF_038502225.1 Cherax quadricarinatus | reverse complement strand
TTGTTTGTTGCTGGCTTTAGACCCTGTATATTTGCAAAGAAGAATGTTATCGGACTGGTGGTATTGTTGGTACTGGGGGGGGATTTTTTTTCCGGCATTAGTATCTGTATCTGTTGGTTTGGAGTGGAGGCCATCGACTGTGGTTCCACTCCAGGAATGACTGGATTTGGTGTACGATTTCTGCCATTTCCTGCCAGTTTTTTTTCCTTCCTGGCACTAAAAAACCTCTCCCTCTTGAGTGTCTGTGGCTACCCAGGTTTTCCCATGGCCTGGATGTTTTGTATCTTTTTGTCCCCTTTAGATGGTATGCCTGGCAATTTAAGTTATAGCACAGTCTTTCCTGTACTGAAGAGGTACACATTTCAGGGTGAAAAAGCTTACAGGAAGGGAGTTTGCATTTTCCTGTTGTCATATGGACATGACATTTTCTAGGGTGGTCATAGTTGCATGTCCCATCTGTTTTTCCAGATTTCCCATGCCAGCAGATACCAAGTGCATAGTATGTGCACAGGCTTGGTTTCCGTTTGCCTTGGGTTTCTGTGACTGTATTCCCTGTTGGTGCATGTTTCCCTGTCTTATTCCTATCCTCCCTAGCACCAACAATGGAGCTCCCACCAGTTGTTTTTGGTAATTTATCCTCACTATTGCTATTGGAGTCCTCTTGTTTGCTATTTCCTGCGGTATTTCTTGTTTGCAATATTGGTTTTATCTTATCTTTGACTACACTTGTTTCCCTACTATGGCTCCTGTCTTCTATGAGGTCATTTATATGTATTCCTTCCTGCGTATAATTCCCGACTACCTGGACAAAATCTCCAGCTTCACCATTACTGTCTCCCAGGACAGTATCTCCAGCTTCACCATTTCTGTCTCCCAGGACAGCACCTCCAGCTTCACCATTACTGTCTCCCAGGACAGCACTATCAGCCCCACATTTACTGACTACCAGGACATCACCTCCAGCCTTACAGTTTGTGACTACATGGCCAGTATCAAGGGCAGTACCATTCAGCCCAGACTTTTTATGTTCCCATCTGTTGTAGAAAGCTTCCAGGTTTTCTATGAAAGCAGCTTTGATGTTGTCCTCTTTTAATACCCTTGTGATTTTAGTCCACAGATTTTCCTCATTTGGGCATACCCAAAAACACTTCTCTGTTTTAATACTGCTTGTAGCTAGTTCTGGGATATCTGCACAAGGAGCGTGACACCAATTTCCACAAAAATGACAATTTATCCATGTGGAAGCCCGTTTGTTTGACTGACCACAGACTACACACAGCTTCATAATGATGTGAATGGTTGATTTACTGCAATTCTACTAGCAACCTCTTGAATATTATATTAATAACCTTAAATGAAGCTCTAGCTATTTGTATTTCTGTTTCTAACTCTTTTTGTATATTGGACAGCTTACCGTCACGTTCCTGATTTTTAATGTTTGTGTTTATAAGGGCGCCTACAAGCCCATCCGTTTACAGTCTGCTTTATTGTCCAACGAAACTGTTTGAAACCAGTCCCGGGTTCGGACCAGTCAAGGGTTCGGACCAGTCGATCTGCTCTGATCAGTGGGTCACTTATTTAAAACATACTGGTCGGTGATTTGAGCTAACACATGAAGGATCTACTGGAAATTATCTACCCGAGTAATATGTGATTTGACTGATACAAAAGTATAACTTGCGTGTTGAAGAGCCGGTGATATCTGGCAGCTCCTACAATGACGTACAGTCGACCTCTTTGTTTATCAATCGCTGTATCTGGCTTTTCTATTTTTGTTTTTTCCGTCTCCACCACAATAAATGCTATATTATCACTATAGTTGACTGGTGCAAATTTTGGAGGAAGGACGCTTTTTCTGTAGTAATAATTGCTTCTCGTTGTGTATATTGCGACCGCTGGTAACTACAGGTTATATGAAATTCACAGTAACGTCTGGTATTTCAAGAAAAAGAAACTAATGAAAGTCACTCCACTCCACTAAGTACCATTATAATACTGGTTAGTTGCTACTACAACACTGTATTCTGCTATTCACTGGTATCACTAGATTATATGCGAGTACACTAGCAAGCCAGGAAGATTATTAAAAACAGCTGACCTGTGGTAAGTTTCTGGCGACTTCTGGCACCTGCCTCTATAGGCTTATCACTTCATTTACAAATTCACCTGTTTTCAAATGACACTTTAGCCTTTATCATCAATATACTAGGGAGCCACTGTAGTATACACTATACACTATGTATACTCAATGCTTTCAGGGAGACTTTCTTTCCTCTGACACAAAGTTCAATTATTATTATTTTTTTCACACGGGAAACAGGCCTATGATTCCCCTCTGGCAGTAAACTCTGCTAGGTAATGCACACTAATTCTCCTTTTTTGACTCAGTATATAATGTTTTCCGCCCAAGATTGGTTCCAGGCGCTAGAGGGATGTATCGTATAGGATTGATGACACAAATTAAAGTTCTAGCACGTAAGAGCGACCGTGAAAACAAGAGAAAAACCGGGACAACGAGGCACGCTGACAGTCACGCTAAGCTGTGGTTAGTTCCTTTTAAGAACAAGATACACAATGTGGGTTTAAAACTAAGTGAAAGAAATATGTTTAGAACAAGGTTTAAAAGGAGTTTCAAACAAGGTTTATCATATATTTAAAACAAGGTTTAGGAAGGTTTTATAACAATTTTTAAAACGGGTTTATAACAAGGCTTAAAGCAAGTTTATAACAAGGTTTAAAACTGGTTTAAAACAGCATTTAAAATATGTTTTATGCAGGATTTAAAAAGGGTTTAAAACAAGGTTTTAAACCCTTTTTAAACAAAGGATTAAAACAAAGGATTAAAACGTTTAAAAAACGGTTTCATCAAAATTTAAAACAAATGGTTTAATACCAGCTTGAAAACAAGTATAAAATATTGGTTTTAAAATATATAACTTGACTACAAAGACAATAAATTGTAATAAAATACAATACTAATAGAATAATTGATTGCACTTTAATTGCACTCTTTATTTGTGCTCTTTAATTACACTCTTTAATTGCATTCTTGATTGCACTCCATTTGGTACGACTTTATTTCCTCTCATTCTGAACATTCCTATAATTCACAAATAACACGTATATAGGAGAGAGAAAAGCTCATGACGACGTTTCGGTCCGACTCGAACCATTCAGAGTGGCTTGTAAATGGTACAAGTCGGACCGAAACGTCGTGGTAATTTCCTGTCTCCTATGTCCGGGTTATTTGTGTATTGTTCCAGTCACGGTATTGTTCCAGTCACGGTACTGTTCCAGTCACGGTATTGTGACATCTTGTTTTTTGTTCCTTCGGTTCTCACAGTCTTACTGTATATATGTATGTATATACATATATATATTTATATATATATATATATTTTTTTTTAAAGAAGTTAACATTGTAAATCAAACATACATACTATTTACACATGTGGTCAAAGTAACCACACTCTTTAATCCGTCCTCATAATAATAAGGAAGTTTTACAACTTATTGCAGAGCGTGTGTTGCTGGACGCTCTAACCAGTGACTCTTGTAGAAACGTGTGAAAGCCAACGATCGGCAGGTGGTTGAAACGTTGGATTTCCAACGTTTCAGCCAAACTGTTTACCTGGCCGCTGTTACAATGAGATCACTCTCCTTGTTGGGTTAACATAATTTAGACTATGGTAGGTTGGGTTAAGTTAATGTAAATTAACCAGCCGAGAAATGAATGAACAGGGAGGATGTTATCTGGTAATAACGCAGAGGAGGAGTAAACCCATATGTAAACTTTATGCAAAAACGTTGTAAAACGGACGCGTTATATGAAGACGGACTGACTTCTCCCCTTCCACCTCTATTACACGTGAGAGAGCTCGTTCTTCACATCCAGAAAGGTAATTGTGAATGATTAATCTCACACACACACACACACACACACACACGTTTATATACTTAGTAACTTTCCATGTGTACATGAACGCTTGGTAATTTCTTGAGACTGTGATGGGGGACGTGAACAACGTGGGAGACTTAAATGGGAGGGGGAAGACAAAGATATAGTGGGAGACGTGAAGATATATTGTGTGAACATTGTTATACAAGATGCTACAGGAGACGACTCATATCTCATTATTAAGTATTAAAATATGGTAAAACAATCTAAATTTATATGCAATGGAACCCCAGTGTTCGAAGATACCGGACGTCCGAACAATATGGTTAAGAAAAAGTTGACTTGGTCTTTGAACGTTTTTCTGGAATCCGAACACGCCGGCTTGTTTGTAATTCAGTTGGCGTCGAAAGTCCTGTTTCAAAATTTTTTAAAGTGACATCTGACACTGACCTAACTCTCAGAGACTTTTGGAAGAGTCAGTTCAACATCCTCCAGTGTGTAAGGTTGATAATTAAAGCCTTGGGAGATGTTTTCCAAAGGACAATTAACTCTGCTTGGAGGAAGATGTGGCCTGACTGTGGCGAGCAGAGACTTTGAGGCAGAGCCAGTGGTTCAGAAAATCATCTCCCTAGTGGAGAAATGGCACTCTGACGTTGCTGTGGTGAGGCACATCAATTCCTTCAGTGATAATGTAGTTGAACACTTTAGGAAGATTATGAGGGGTAGGCAGATACAGACCACATTGGACAGATTCCTTTTAAAAGATAAAAAAAAAAACGAATACACCTGCCAGTTCTGAGCCGCCAGAATCTTCCAGTGTTAGTGCAAAGAGACAGAAAGAGAACACATCACTTCAGAGGTGGAGTTACCATATGTTTTCATGGAAGGTAACTTCCCCTCCACACAGTAGCCTCCCTCCTCTGCAACTTCCACCTGTGCCAATCAACTTAAGACAGTGAAGGTAAGGTTCTAGTTTCTTTGTTCATTTACTTTATTAACAGACATGATATAAATTACATAAGTGTTTTATAGCATAGTGCGAGCTTTTCGTGGCCCAGAACCAATTAATTACATTTACATGTATTTAAATGGGAAATATTGATTCGGACATCGAACTTTTCCCAATTCGAACACCACCAAGGAACCAGTAAAGTTCAAACACCGGGGCTTCACTGTATATTCTCACAGCAGCTGACTGAGTGTTTAGACTTCGTGCTTAAAACAAATATTCTTCTTGTTATACTGTATCAGTTAAGTTTGAGGTATCGTACTATTTTTAACATTCTAAAGTCTTATAATTCTAATTGTTACTTATTATTTTGTGTACTATAATTGTTTAAGTTTCTCAGTTACATGCATATTTCGCATTTGTCTTATATTTGTTGTTGTTGTTTTTATTATTATTGTTTTAAAGTTCAACATTTACAGTCGAACCAATATGGAAATGAAAACTATTTTTGTGTTTGCTGTTGCTGATACATTGTTTGTCATTAAATTTTTGGAGGGTTGGGGAATCTTAAAAACTGTGAGGCAGTGTTGTGAGTGGCGGCGTCTCGTGCAGCCTCTCACACCCTCATATCCCCCCCCCTCACAATCCACCTCGGGAAACCATTTATTACGCATGCAGATTTACCTAAAGAAGAATTTGCAATTCAAAAATTACCCAGTCTCATTTTTTTTTCTTGTCGTACGTTGGAGGAAAAGTGTAGCAGGCCGAAGATTGTTCATTTTGGTGAAGGTAAGAAATCCAGAGGGAAATTAGTTATATATGTGAGAGAGAGAAAGAGAAGTTTGTGTATGTGACGAACAGTAATTGGTGTATATGAGATAAAAATAGAAGTCTGTGTGTGTGAAAGATAAGTTAGCTCTCTGTGCATGAACTTAAATCAAAACTTAAAGAGAGGGGAGGGGAGATATTTCAAGGTTACTTTTCCATGTATAGACCAAAATCATTATCTATATAAATACCCAATTCATAAAATAATCCACTTTATTCCCTTACCTAAAAGCATTGCCTTAAACTACGCGGTCAAAATACTTCGGGTTGTAGACAGCTGTTGTCTTCACATGTACAACTAAATCGTAACTGAATATTTTATTAACTACACACTACAAGAGTCTAGTCCGCCTGCTCCATCTACTGTAGTAACTGCCAAGTTACTTTTTACAGTTGCTATTACAACTCATATTACTTTAAACAATTATCTTTTTTCTTTAATTCACAATCTTTGCAAATTTCTCACAGTTGTTTGCGTGTACACTTCTCTAACTCAAGTTTGTGTGATTAAAAGGTCATCCTTCAGTTCTGATAAAAACTTTCTTTATGAAAACTGGGGATGAGTTTTAATGCAGATTATCGTTTATGTGAAGGTCACCAGTCTTGAAATAAGGTATTATGAATTATATACACTGAGGAGCAGTCGCTGGAGTAGCTATGTTGAGAACGCTATCACTTGTAGTCTCACGAGGCTCCGTCCTCCTGGTCTTTGAAGTCCTGCCTCTGCTTCTCGAATATGTCCTCTCGTGCCAATGATACGGGACACTCGTACACATCCTGATATCCTCCTCCTGCTCCTCCTTCCCCTCTGAAGATTCCCATTCCAAGGCCCACGCCCATTCCCAGGATAGCGGCCTCGGAAGATGTGTTAAGGGCGAGGCGGTGGGACTCTGGAACCCTGGATGACGGGTGCTCCGAGGCGCCCTCCTCTTCAAGCCCTGGCTGGCCCTGCTGATGCATGTGGGCGTGGGCGTATGTGTGGGCGTGGGCCGACAATCATCCGAAGCTGTAGAGGATCTGGGAGAGAGGGGAGTCGAGAGGCGAGGAGGAAGAGGAAGAAATATCGCCGTAGTCAGAGAGTCGGGAGGGCGCCCGCTCTAGGGAATACCCAGCTGTGGGGAGACAACAGTGTTACCACACTACACTTTTATCACTTAAACTTAGTTATTGACTCCACCCCTAATAAACGCACAATTGCAATTATATTTTGTAATCCCTACCCACCTAGAGATAACGAAAAATATTTTTATAATCTCACAGTGACATTTGTAAAGAATTTTTATATAGCTATACTGCTACTCCATTTTCTCCTTACACTGTCACCCACAACAGTCGACTAACTACTAAGTGAAACTGACAACAGGTGTAAGGACACACACACACACACACACACACACACACACACACACACACACACACACACACACACACACACACACACACACACACACACACACACACACTCATTAACTCTTAATCTCCTTAAATGTTTATGGGTTTATCTATATACTTTTCTGTTTAGCGGTGAATCTGTCACATGAAAATGCAAACAACTGTCAATAGGGGCCCCGTGGCCCGGTGGCTAAAGCTGTCACTTCACACGGCGAAAATCTGGGTTCGATTCCCGGCGGGGGTAGAAACATTGGGCGTATTTTTTTACACCGGTTGTCTGTGTTCCCCATCAATAAAATGGGTACCTGGGTGTTAGTCGACTGGTATGAGTCGCATCCTGGGACAAAACTGACCTAATTTGCCCGAAATGCAAGCAGCTTTCCATACCTTGTACATGTACTTGTAGTAAATAAAGATATTATTATTATTATTATTATTAAATATAGGTTCAGACACTCGCGGAAACAAGCTCAGTCTGGCCTAGTTGCCTAAATCTTCGTTACGGGCGAAAACATACGCAACACTAACATGGATTCATAGTTGATAAGTCATGTAATCTCTTGCTTCCCCTCTCCCCGGTCGCCTGGAATTGCTTAAACAGCTGAACATCGACACTGTCCTGGGGGAGGATCTAACACGATTATCTGGAATCTAAGCAGATCCCACGTGGCACTTGATCCCCTCCCGTCCTCCCTCCCTCTACTTGTTTTCCCGCGAACACAGCACCATCTCGTGCGAAAAAAATAAATGTAGACGCCTGTCTTTTGTTTAATGTTGTATGCCAAGTGTTAACCAACTCTAACAGATTTACTCTGAAATATGAATTATATTAAATTTACGTATATTAAGTTATATAAGAAACTCTGAGAAATATTGAAGCATTACGCAACCCATGTGGAACCTAGTAGAGGTAAACAGGCTTAGATTCCTTTGAACTTGTCTCTGGTACAATTAAAAAGTGATAATCTTTCTCAGAATCCGGATTGGATTCCCGGCGGGTACATTAAAAGCTACCTGCTATAAAAATGTTAACTGACTTTGCTGTCTGTATTTGAAAGCATAATTTAGGAGAATAAACATAAACGAGGCAAAAACAAAGAAAAAGAATTGACGAGAGTGAGGGAGAAGAAACCAAAAAGGGAGAGAGGAAGAATGAAATTTATGATGTCGTAACCAAGTTTCCTGATGTGATCATTTGTTCTCATCAGCCACAAGAGTCACGCTGGAAAATCTCGTTAGTTTACTCACACCATTTCAGCACCAAGCTGAGTCTTGTTTCCCGACGTACACACGTACACACACACACACACACACACACACACACACACACACACACACACACACACACACACACACACACACACACACACACACACACACACACACACACACACACACACACACACACACACACACACACACACACACACACACACACACATACACACACACACACACACACACACACACACACACACACACACACACACACACACATACACACACACACACACACACACACACCCAGACCCATACTGGAGTATGCAGCACCAGTTTGGAACCCACACCTGGTCAAGCACGTCAAGAAATTAGAGAAAGTGCAAAGGTTTGCAACAAGACTAGTCCCAGAGCTAAGGGGAATGTCCTACGAAGAAAGGTTGAGGGAAATCGGCCTGACGACACTGGAGGACAGGAGAGTCAGGGGAGACATGATAACGATATATAAAATACTGCGCGGAATAGACAAGGTGGACGAAGACGGGATGTTCCAGAGCTGGGACACAGAAACAAGAGGTCACAATTTGAAGTTGAAGACTCAGATGAATCAAAGGGATGTTAGGAAGTATTTCTTCAGTCATAGAGTAGTCAGGCCGTGGAATAGCCTAGAAAGTGACGTAGTGGAGGCAGGAACCATACATAGTTTTAAGACGAGGTTTGATAAAGCTCATGGAGCAGGGAGAGAGAGGACCTAGTAGCAATCAGTGAAGAGGCGGGGCCAGGAGCTATGACTCGACCCCTGCAACCACAAATAGGTGAGTACACACATACACACACACACACACACACAGGTATTATTACTAAATTTTATACGTGAACGACATGACGGTGGGGATAGAGTCACAGGTATACCCATTCACAGATGTGAAACAATTGAGAATGAAAACATGTGAGGACCAGGAAAGGCTACAGTGAACCTGGACAGGCTGGAGGTCAGGTCTGCAAGTAGCTACTGGATTTTAACCCTGACAGGTGCAAAGAAGATTGGGAAAGGGTAAAGAAGACCAAAACTGGAATACATCTAGAGGAGAAAATGTTGTAAACCTCGCTCAAAGAGCAGGACCTCAAGATAGTTATTGTACCGAGTAACCATGTTCATATAGTGTTTAATTACAACTAGAAACTCATATAATGGGAAATATTATCGGGGAAAGTGCCGATCCTTGTGGTGCTCCGCCACAAATATCGTCATCAGTCTTTGCAAATTCCTTTCTATTTTTGCTCAGTTGTTTTGCAGTTCGAGAATTAATCTTTCACGAAGAACTCTTTCGAAATCCATTTTAAAATTCAAATGCCATCAGATATTCCGTCTTGGTTTTAATAATTTATGTGACTATTGTAGTATCTTAATAAATTTGATGTACAGAAGAGTGTGTTTGTGTGAGCGAATGCTTGTTCATGCATCATAAAACATTAAAATTTCTTAATATTAATATTAAGATATTTAATATTGTGAATCTACAAAGAATTATTTTTATATTGTAATAAAAAGTCCACAAGACATGGTAACAATGTCAAACTCAAGGAGTATTAAAATTATACTTGTTATAACACTGACGTAGGTAATATTAAACATTCTATACACTGAGTTGCTGTGCGCGGTGAAAATGATTGCAAATTGGGCCGTTCTTACATGTTTATATTGAGAGCAAGTGACGTACACAGGATGAACATTACTCTTAAGGAGGGGGAAATGTGCGTTGATGCTGGTGAAGTGCTCTTGAGTCAAGGAGTTACAGCAACCCTCACTCCCACCCCACTTCCTTATACCCTTTATCCGATCAACCTGCTTGTCTCGCATTCCTAAGACGCTAAATGGCCCTTATGGGTTTGGTGTGTGCCATTGAATATAACACTCACACATCCTCAAAAGAAATGTTTATGTCAGAAGTCACTAACGAATCTTTTAATAGCTGCATGTTTTCCACAGAGATGAGTTTGTGGTGTCTTTAACAAGTGGAGGAGAACAAGGTAGTCTCAGCGTGGTAAACAAACTGGGGGTGGAGGTGCTGCCACATCAGGCTGGAGGTTTAGTGTGAGAGTGAAGGTCAAGGTGGTAGCGTGTGACTTACTACATGAGAACATTACTGGTGTTGTGTGATAGTATTATAAGTGATAGGAATGGTGATCTACAGAACATACACCGTGTACCGAGTCATGTATATTTGGTGTACAGGTAAAATACATCAGTATTGATTCACGAGTCGATAGACTTGAAACCGGTCAGTATTGAGGAGTTTTTATTATGTAAATTATTTATTAGTAAATGATTTCTGCAACAGACGCTTATATTTTGGGTAAATAGAATTAAAACTATTTTTGGGGGGAAGGGGGTAACAAATCCTAACAATATAACCCAACCTAAGCTTACGTCAAATTCCTGTATTTTCTCCTATTTTCGTCACTGCACAACCCATTAGTGGAAAATTAACATATTAACCTGTGTTTAAGCTGAAGTCAGTAGTGAATTAGTTTAAACCTAACTAACGTACATGCGTTTTGATGACTAAGTAATGGGGATGTGCAGTGAACCTACTACCAAGATAGAGGTATATGTTCATATGTGTGAGGGAGGGCGTTAGGGGTGTGTTCTGAGAGCCAAGGGCGGGGGGAGGGGAACTTAAAGTTTGGGAACCACTGGTCTAAACGAAGACTACAAGAAAACGTGTTATGGTATATTATATATCTTTAGGAAAGTACATCTATTTATATCATTTAAGAAGGTATGTCTGTTTATATAATTTAAAAAGATAGATATCATATTTTAGTAAGGTATATTTAAACATCTTTTTAAAAGATATATCTAAAAAGTACATACAGTTCATATATGCAAGACAATCCTAAACAGACTATCTTAACAATGCAGAACAAGCCACATGGGGATGGAAATTTTTAGCTCGATCTTTCGCATTCTTGTTCGTCGTCAGGAGCTATGCAGTTTGCAAGCCAGCAACAAATAAAGGGAAATTATCTGACACCAGACAGAAGGTATCGGTGGTAACCCATGTCACTTTGACAACGTTTGTTACTTTTTTATAGTGAAAGACATTAACCCTGTATGTCATTCAGCGCAAGGAGTTGTATTGATCTCGACTGCTTAGAACAAGACTGAACAGAGTTACCGTTCAGTATACACGTATCTTTTCAGTCATGTACTCATTTTCATTTTGAAATTCATCAGGTATGCAAATGATTCCATCACTGCTATATTTATTATGCTCTTGAGATAAGATGTTTGCCGCTAGTAAACCCTTCTCTTGACCATGCTGTGTGTGCGTGTCTCTGAGAGTAATAAGGGGGACGTGGAGTTCGCCTGTGAAGCTATCGTCCCACGGGGCTTATAACAGGATAAAGAAGGTTCCATCCACGACTATTATGGGAGCGGCAATATTCCCCCGTGGAGACCACACTTTACGCCCCTCATGCCGCTTATAGATATTTATTGTCTCTAAACATGTTACACGAGGTCGTTCACAAGTTGTGATACGTGGCGTCCGGGGATGGGAGGTATGGATGGGTGGGGATGAGGCAGTGGCGTGGGTGATAGTTTGGTGGGAGAGGAGGCCTGTGTGTTGCATAATGAAGTTACGACTCTTCAGTAACAATACAAATAATTTTAAAGGCATTTACTCGAGAATAAATTTGTCGCGTAACTGTTAGTAAGCAAACACAAAAAACCATACCACGGGCGGGAATAGAACCCGCGATCAGAGTCTCAAAACTCCAGACCGTCGCGTTAGCCACTGGTATGGTTTGTTTGCAATTGTCATTACGATTTCGTGATTCAAACATCACAAATTTAGTGATAAATCTAAAGAGAGTCCACTGGCAGGGCTGTATGACCTTAATTTCCACTTCCTCAGATAAGAATTATGGCAACCCTGTTAAATTTGTCGTAAAAAAATTAAAATGAACTGTTTGTCATCGTAATGGCGGTAAAGTTAACAGTGTGCTCGACTCTTGGTCATTACTGGTTGTGACATCACTTAAAGCACGACTAGTATAATGACTAGCAACATGCTTGGTGAAGAAGCCAGGTAAAAATAATCATAAAGAATGTAGTTAAGACAGAATTGTTGTGGCTACCGTCTAACATAAATAAATAACAAAAAGGCACAATACCGTGACTGGAACAATACACAAATAACCCGGGTTATTTGTGTACCGTCTAACATTCTTCCTAAGTGATTATCAAAGTAAATGTCAAGTATACAGTTTATGGTCACTTCTCCGAGCACTGTCCCGAGTGTTCACTTACTGAGGATTATAGAGATGGCGCATTGAACACTATATGCTTATAAACAATATATAAAATCTTGTACTCCTATTTGCCCTTCAGGGGCAAGTTCCTAAGGTTTTCGTGTACCCATATGCTACGCGCTACCTTCCACAGGTTGTATATGGTGTGCACAATAAACTTAACAGTTTAAACGGCTACATTAATTTGAAATATCGGTGTAAGTGATTTTCTGTAGCACTGCCAAATAGGTAGGTCAGCGCAGCAGTGAGAGACGATCATTGCATGTGATTTTTACACTGCTACACGTTTATGCCAGGGCTTTCTATGTCAAGCCTAGCTTGATTCTCTTTGGTGCCCTACAGGTTTAGCGCCCTCCCATGATTATAATTATAATTCTTTGGTGCCGGTATCATCCAGTGTAAAAACTTAATATGCGTTAAAGTTACACTTAACTGGAACTTTATACTATACAGTTCCATGTCTTTTTCTAAACAGAAGTATGATAGTAATTGTATAGAATACCGACACGTTGGTGAATAAGACATGTGCAACACCTGGGTGTATTTATTCTGAATAAATGTACCCAGTTGTCTTATTTACCAAGAGAAATAAGAACATTAATGTTTCTTACATTTAGCATCAGAATATAGGGGTAACTCAGGACACCGACACAATACTGACACTTGTAAGAATCCTTACAATGCAGATCTTAATTCGGGAAGCATCGAACAAGTAATCCCCTATCACATTCACACACTGTACACTATTCATTATATCGAGACGCATTATCTCCCATCTTGTCTCCCCTAACCGACCTACTCTTATTATCTCTTCCGTCCGTCAAAAGCCATCAAAATTAAAACCCACTGATAAAGGGGAAAATACAAACAGATCAATTACTATGGTGAGCTGCCCCTAGACACGTGTTCCGGAACACCAGGGCAGATATAGTCACGTGACCTTTGTTGTGGTGACATCATAAAGAGGTGGATTCCTGCTGACAGTGTGGGGGAGATGTGAGATGATAGCAGCGGCACACCTGCTGACGTCTTCGTGCTGTGAATGTGGTGGTTGTGTGTTGCGATGGTGTGTTGTTGTGTATACTTGTAGAAATAGTGTATATGTTGTGGTGGTATGTGTTGGTGTGGTGCTGGTGATGTTTGGGTTGAAGTGTTGTGTGCTGAAATGGTACAGTGTATGCTTTTGTATGTACTATTGAATTAGTGCTGTATATGTTGTGGTCGTAGTCTTTGCAGATTGTACAAAGGGAAAGGAGACAAGATAGTGAAAGTATTGTATGTGGGAATAAGCCTGTTGAGTATACCAGTTAGTTTTTTATGCCAGATTTGCTGTAAAAATAAGACTGGAAACATTATTGTTTAGGAACAAGTTAGAATTGAGATATGCAAGTCAGGCATGTACGTTGAAACAAAGTTCAGCTGCATTTGCTGGAAAGAAAGGAACTGTTATTGCATTTATGAATTTGGAAAATTCATAAATGCAATAACAGCTCCTAAAATATAAAAATAACAATATAGAATTGTAAATGTAAAATATAGGTGGTAAATTATTGTAAGTGTACCTGAGGAATGTGTAATGTTCCTGATAATATCTTTATTGACAGGGTTGTAAAAGAAGTGAATGAACTCCATGACATGGTGGCAAAAGCTCTCGCTTCACACGGTGAGGAACCGGGTTCGATTCCCGGCGAAGGGGTGGAAACATTGGACGTGTTTCCTTACATCGGTTGTCTATGTTCACCCATCAGTAAAATGGGTACGTGGGTGTTAGTCGACTGGTGTGGGTTGCATCCTGGGACAAAACTGACCTAATTTGCCCGAAATGCTCAGCATAACAAGCGGCTTTCTATATGTATGTCACTGATGTCAGTTAGGACTGTACACCTTGTGCATGTACTTGTAGTAAATAGATATATTTAGTGTTAAGAGTCGTGGTCTCAGCTTCCCGACTGTAATATTTACAAACCAGGTCTCACCCACAGTGTTGCCACTTCCTCTGCTACACTCCTTAATTTTATTTCATCCATTGACCAACGTTTTTCCAAAGATTCTCATCACTTATTTTTCTCGTTTAATCTGTGATTTACTTCGTATTTTGTTCATCTGCCGACTTTCACTCTCAAATATCTGAATATAATAGTTTCCTCTATACGTCCTACGTTCAGTCTTTCATTGCATAAACTTTTTCTTACTCATCACTTAGTTTTTCCTATGATTGAACACGCTTCCACATTGTTATAAACTCCTCCACTGTCCTTTGCAACTTTGCTTTCAAGTCTTCCTGAAGAACTGTATCACTAGCAAAGAACTACTGTGAAAACTCCCTCAATACACAAGCAGTTATTTATTTTACAGTGTTTTGGCACATGTGACGTATGGTTGAATAATTCTAGCCCACTTTCAGAATGGAAGTGAAGTAATATTACAGGAATCACTTGTTCTCTCTAAGCTGGAATACTACTGTACATTAACGTCACCATTCAAGGCAGGTGAAATTGTAGATCTAGAGAATGTACAGGGAACCTTTATTGCACGTATAAGTTCCATCAAACACGTAAATTACTGAACTCCTGGAAGCACTTGACTTGTACTCACTGGAGTGCAGGCGAGATGTATCATAATCTACACCTGGAAGATTCTGGGGGGACTGGTTCCTTATCTGCACACACAAATCACTCCCTACGAAAGCAAAAGACTTAGCAGGCGATGGAACATACCCCCAGTGAAAAGTAGGGGCGCCACTGGTACACTAAGAGAAAACACAAATGTCCGGAGCCCAAGACTGTTCAACAGCCTCCCACGAGCCATAAGGGGCATTACCAATAGACCCCTGATTGTCTTCAAGAGGGAGTTGGACAGATACCTAAAGTCGATGCCGGATCAGCCGGGCTGTAATTCGTACATTGGATTGCGTGCGGCCAGCAGTAACAGCCTGGTTGATCAGGCACTGAACCACCGGGAGACCTGGTCGTGGACCGGGCGGCGGGGGCGTTGCTCCCCGGAATGCCCTCCAGGTAGACTCCAGGTAGGTAACCATAAAAATACACAGGAATGTCAGGATAAGTGCATATACTCTGCTGGTGCTCACACGCACGACATATACAATAGACAGGAGTGAACTATCCTTAATTTTAATTCCGCGATGTTAACGAATGACAATGATAAGACGTGGTGTGTGGGCGAGGTACAGGTGAGTGATCACCATCCACCTGGGAAGGATAGGCCAGTCATGGGGAGGAGGGATTGGGGGAGATGTTCCCGGGATGGGGAGAGATGAACCCAGACAGTGAGAGTAGTTGGTGACTAGGGGCAGGGTAAGGCAAGCGACTGATAAATCTCCAAGATAAGTGAAACTAACCTCAAGAATTACTGGAAGTTTCAGTACTATTTCTTCGTCATAAAAAAAAACAATGTATTCAGTTTATATGTATATAAAGAGTGTTGGTGTTTTGATTTAATCTACTGGCGATGTGGGTTTCGTTGGGTAGTTAACTAATACTGGGTTCCACAGCACTAACTTATTTTAATCCGTATAATAACCCATTACCTTATTTTCCTGTTAACTCACCCTCCCTCAGTATAAATAATAATCTCCATAAATTGTTTCTCGAGTATGTTAGTTTTTTTAGCAATAGTCGTGTATGGGAGGCTGCACTGTAATGATGGTGCGGTATTTTCTGTGTTGTGTGAGCAAACATTGTGGAGGAGCTGCAGTGTAGCGGTGTTGTTGTGTTTGATGTTTATATATAGGGGTGAATGAGACATTGTGCAACACCTGAGCATCATTATTGTGAAAGCGTTTCTCCAACCATTGGCTTCTTCAGTCCAGTACAGAGAAGACTGGTTGAAGATGAGTTCAGTTCATCAAGACTGATGGATTGAATTCACTGACTCCAGGCTGACTGACTGATTATCTCAAACTACTACTCATCTTCCACCATTCTTCTTAGTACTGGACCGAGGAAGAAACTGGCTAACAAAGCGTTTTCACAATTAAGATACCCAAGTGTTGCACAAGTCTCACATTCATGAACTTGTCGGTTTTTCTGAATCATTTATATAACGCTATAGAGGGGTAAGATGGTATGGTAGGATGTGTGTGGCAGTTGGATACAGAGGTTATTGTTAGGTTTGGTAAGATGCGTCAGGAAACAGGACAAGTGACGTAGGTTTTAGTTGCATGATGACCCACAGCTGGAGCTTTTGGTCATCTGACCGAGGTCTATCGCTGGCTTACTGGTCCACCCCTTTATTAATCAATCCCTGGTATGAGCAGGTGTCGAGGTGTGGTGGTTAGTGAGAGATGTCTTATACTAGGGGTGGGACGATGCCATTTTTTTCGCTGATAACAATACTCGCCTATACTGATACAGATACCGATGTTATCGAAGTTAGCTGAAACCATCGATTCCGATACTTGGCACACCCCTGTCTGCGACCAAGTGAATTCGCAACGAGCTGTCCATTCTGATAAGTATATCCAGGAAAGGTAATCTGCCGTTTTTCTTCAGCAGTACTATTAATTTTAAGTTTTATCTTGGGAAACGGCTCATTTAAATACTGCAAGAAAATGTTAAGCATTCTGCGTTGTTCATTTCTCGCTAATAATAAATTTATTTCAAGGTATTCAATAAAAGATTGGCGAGACTGCCGAGAGTGAGCTGTCCATGCTACATTTACTTTAACAACAAAAGTATTCATCAGTGGAAGAAAACATTGGTAGAAATATTGCTTTTATCACAAGGATTTTGGGCATAGGAAGCGTTAGGTTGCTCCCGTATAGAACCAGTTGGTTGAAAACAAATATAATGTCGTCGACAAGAACTTTTGTAAACAGTGAGTTAATGTCAAGTCACTAGATTATCCTGTTTAACAATAGGCAGTTTATTTTGATGACGTAATCTTGCAATTGGATAATCTGTATGTAAGAAAATTTACCCCAAAAGGGGAATAGTAAAGTGCTAAAGTATACTGGAACCTGGTATGTAGGCGGCTTGCCGCTTAATACTTATGATAGGGCTCGGAGGGGATATTTTATTTGCTATATATTTGGGGGGGGGAGCTTATTAAAATAAGGTGGGAATCAGTTGGTAAACTCTCTGAAATTCATTAACTATTTCTTTGGATGTTATCATTGCTTCTTGTTGAAATATGCATTAAACACTGGAGGAACACATACTCAGTGGTGACGTGTACTTAGCTCAGTGAGGACGTGTCGAGTGTGCTCTCTACGGACTGAACCAAGATGCCCTCCATCGAGCAACTTTACCAACAGCTTAAAGAAGAATTGAGGATGGCGAAGATGGAGATTCGGCGACTGACTGAGGAAAACAAGAAGATTCGTAGTAGTCCTCCTGTTTTGAGTCCTCAGGTCAAGAAGGGAAACTGGTCAGTGGCTTGACAGCAAGGAACGAAGTTGACGATCAAGAAGACGAATGGAAAGGTGGAAACGATGAAGAAGAAAGAGACTGCTGTGGAAACTGTTGTGGAAAGATCTAATACATTCTCAGTGCTACCTGACGAATGTGAGTCGACTACTGGGAACGTCACGACGAACGACACCAAGGAAGGTAAGAATATTGTTGTTGGGGATAGCCAAGTTAGGTATATGGATAGGGCGTTCTGCTTGAAGGACAGGAGTAGGAGACAAAGGGTTTGCTTTCCTGGGGCTGGGATGGAGGATATTGTTAGCCGTCTGGATGACATCATGTGAGGTAATGGGAGCAATCCTATTATCTGTCTCAGTGCTGGAGGCAACTATGTTGGCAGACGTAGGAGTGAAGACCTGATTAGCAGGTATAGGTCAGCAATAGAAATAATTAGGAGGAAGGGTGGGAACCCTGTCATATGTGGTATTTCGCCAAGGAGAGGAGTTGGAAATGAATGGTTGTCCAGGGCAATTGGTGTCAATTGCTGGCTGGACAAATACTGTAAGGAAAATGCGGTAACATTCATTGACAACTGGGACCTCTTCTATGGCAGAAATGACATGTATACCAGGGATGGGGTTCAGTTATCTAGGTCTCGGGTGGGGGCACTGGCAACTGCAGTGGAGGGAGCTGTTAGGACTTTAAACTGGGAATAGTTAGTGGTATGGGTTTTGGCAGGAAAACAGTGAAGTCCCAGTGTAGTAATATTATGAGTTATAGGGGAACTAGTAATAAGCAGAACGAGGTAGATATTGAAAAGCCAGTGACACTAGGTGATAAGGACAGTAATAGGTTTAGTAGAAAAACAGAAATGAGCAGGAAGGGTAAAGAGAAAGGAGAGTCTTTCAATGTTTATTATGCTAATAGCCGTAGTGCTAGGAATAAGATGGACGAACCATACCCCCGGCCGGGATTGAACCCGCGGTCATAGTCTCGAAACTCCAGCCCGTCGCGTTAGCCACTAGTGGCTAACACGACGGGCTGGAGTTTTGAGACTCTATGACCGCGGGTTCAATCCCGGCCGGGGGTATGGTTTATTTGCAATCGTGTCATTACGATTTCTTAAGTCAAGATGGACGAGTTGAGATTAGTTGCTAGTGCAGGTAACATTGATGTATTTGCCTTAACTGAGACGTGGTTTAATTCAAAAAGTCGGGACATGCCTGCGGAATGTCATATTCAGGATTTTAAATTGTTCCAAGTAGATAGAAGTATCGAGAAAGGGGGTGGGGTGGCATTGTATGTCCGAGATCGCTTGAAATGTTGCATAAAAACGGGTATTAAGTCTGAAGTAACACATACAGAGTCTGTTTGGATAGAATTTTCAGAGGGGCATGAAAAACTGATTTTAGGAGTGATATACCGTCCCCCAAACTTAGATAGGGACCAAGGGAGACTACTATGGGAGGAAATTGTTAAGGCCACAAGGCACGATAATGTAGTAATTCTAGGAGACTTTAACTTTAATCATATTGATTGGAATTTCTTGACTGGGAATTTAGAATCATACGACTTCTTAGAAGTAGTTCAGGATTGTTTTTTGAAGCAGTTTGTGACAGAACCTACAAGGGGAAATAACCTGCTTGACTTAGTTCTGGCAAACAATGAATCCCTTGTTAATAATTTAGAAATTTCAGAGGAACTGGGTGCTAGCGACCACAAATCAATTACATTTAGCATTGGATGGAAGTATGATAGTAGGGATAACTCAGTAACAGTCCCAGATTTTTGCTTAGCAGATTACGATGGGCTTAGAGAACACTTATCTGTTGACTGGGGTAACGAAGAGAGCTGTCAATATGACAGTTTTCTGAACACTATACATGCTGCTCAAAGAGCGTTTATCCCATATAAAGAAATTAGATCAAATAGAAATGACCCAAAATGGATGAATAATAGGCTGAAATATCTACTAGAGCATAAAGGAATTTATAGGCGTAACAAAAGAGGTGAGGGTCATCTTATGAATCAGTATATTGACATTAAGAGAGACATTAAAAAGGGGATAAGAAAAGCTAAAAGGGACTATGAAATTAAAGTTGCTAGAGATTCTAAAACTAACCCAAAAAGTTTTTTCCAGGTATATAGAACAAAAGTTAGAGATAAGATAGGTCCCCTTAAAAATAACTATGGGCATCTTACTGACAAAGAGAATGAAATGTGCTTGATTTTAAATAATTATTTTCTCTCAGTTTTTACACAGGAAGACACTAACAATATTCCAGTAATTAATTTTTATAGTGGGCCAGAAGAAGATAAATTATGTAACATCACAGTCGTTAGTGAAATGGTTGTGAAGCAGATAGACCGACTGAAGCTAAATAAGTCTCCGGGTCCTGATGAGGTTTTTTCAAGTGTTCTTAAGGAATGCAAATTGGAACTCTGTGAACCATTAACTAATATTTTTAATTTATCTCTTCAAACAGGTGTAGTGTCTGATATGTGGAAGATGGCTAATGTAATTCCTATTTTTAAAACGGGACAAGTCGTTACCATCAAATTACCGCCCAATAAGCCTGACCTCAAATGTAGGCAAATTACAAGTCAATTATAGCTGAGATTATAAGAAGCCATCTCGATAAGCATAGCTTGATTAATGATACTCAGCATGGATTCACAAGAGGCCGGTCTTGTCTAACTAATTTATTAACTTTCTTCAGTAAAGCTTTTGAGGCTGTTGACCATGATAAAGAATTTGATATTATTTACTTAGATTTTAGTAAGGCTTTTGATAAGAGTTCCGCACCAAAGACTGTTAAAGAAAGTGGCAGCTCATGGCATTGGGGGAAAAGTGCTCTCATGGATCGAGTCATGGCTCTCAGACAGGAAGCAGTGTGTGTCCATAAATGGGGTTAAATCTGAGTGAGAATCTGTAACAAGTGGCGTTCCACAGGGATCAGTCTTGGGCCCGTTGTTTATAATATATATCAATGATCTTGATGAGGGAATTACCAGTGATATGAGCAAATTCGCCGATGACACAAAGATAGGTAGGATAATTGATTCAAACGTAGACGTTAGGGAACTTCAGAAAGATTTAGACAAACTCTATTCTTGGTCAGAAAAGTGGCAGATGCAGTTCAATGTAGATAAATGCAAGGTTCTGAAGCTCGGGAGTGTCCATAACCCTAGGACTTATAAGTTAAATAATGTAGAACTTAGCCATACAGATTGCGAAAAGGACTTGGGGGTTATGGTAAGCAGCAACCTTAAACCAAGACAGCAATGCCTAAGCGTACGTAATAAGGCAAATAGATTACTGGGATTTATATAAAGAAGTGTAAGCAACAGAAGTCCAGAGGTCATACTGCAGCTTTATACATGTGCAAGAAAGGTATAAAATACCGACAATATGAAAGTTAAGACACATGTGCAACATCTGGATATCTTTATTGTAGACGTTTCGCCATCCAGTGGCTTTATATTGTCGGTATTTTATACCTTTCTTGCACAACTTGTCAGACACTGCAACATCATGGAATCTTGGTTCAGAGGACATCTACAAGACCTTCTTCACGGCTGCTGCAACTAATCCATCTCTTTGGGAAGGACCTACTTCCACTGGGGAATCCCACCTACCAGTGACTATGCCCTCGTCTGCTGCCCGTCCCTATCCACTGACGCCTATATAACCGCCAGTCTTCTTGCCTTAGCTCCAGATTCTCCTCCACCACGATGCTGTGAACACTAACTTCAAGGCTGAGGGACTGATTACCTCATCTTTTGTTTATAGTTCTACTGTCTTCCTATTATGTCCTAGAATCTGGATGGCGAAACGTCTACAATAAAGATATCCAGATGTTGCACATGTGTCTTAACTTTCAGCTTTATACATCATTAGTAAGGCCTCACCTAGATTATGCAGCTCAGTTCTGGTCTCCATATTACAGAATGGACATAAATTCGTTAGAAAACTTTCAGCGTAGGATGACTAAATTAATACATAGCATTAGAAATCTTCCTTATGAAGAAAGATTGAAGATTCTTAAATTACATTCACTTGTTAGACGAAGAATGAGGGGAGACCTGATCGAAGTGTGTAAGTGGAAGATAGGTATTAATAAAGGGGATATTAATAAGGTCTTGAGGATGTCTCTCCAAGAGAGAACCCGCAGTAATGGATTTAAATTAGACAAGTTTAGATTTAGAAAGGACATAGGAAAGTATTGGTTTGGAAATAGGGTAGTTGATGAGTGGAACAGTCTACCTAGTTGGGTGATTGAGGCTGGGACTTTGGGTAGTTTCAAATTTAGGTTGGATAAATACATGAGTGAGAGGGGTTGGATCTGATTGGGACTTGCAAATGAGTAGATAGTTATCAGAGATTATTTCTTGGGTAGCATTAAAATTGGGTTGGGCAAATGTTTTGTTAGTGGGATGGACTGTAAAGGACCTGCCTAGTATGGGCCAACAGGCCTGCTGCAGTGATCCTCCTTTCTTATGTTCTTATGTAAAGTGCTGTTATGAAAGTGTATGGTTGGTGAAGATAGTTATATTAACAATACTAACCTGTTTGTTAGATATGTGTAAAATGTTACCCATGTTGGCTTTCAACTGTATTATTGCCGATTATTGACGTTTTGGTGAAGACATTTGTTAAGCAATCCTCGATATCTGTAAGCCTCACCACTAAATGTACAGTACCTCCTTGTTTGTATGAACGCCTTAATGCTTTGCACGTGTATGGGACATCTTGAAGCTGGTGAAGATCACTTTTTTCATAGAATTGGAGCTATTGTAACTTTCCTTGGATCAAACCTGATCGCCTCACATTCCTCAGGCGCTGTATAACGTGCAGGTTTAGTGCTTCTCATGATTATAATTACAACTGATCATAAATCTTGCCGCAAGGTCTGATTCTTGTCTTAGTGTCAGAGTTTTATGCTTCATTTCCACTCGCCGAAAGCAAGATTGATGTTGTAATTACTGGCTCTATAAGAGTAATGAGCAGTTGACATCTCACTAAAGGTTGTTAGTGCAGGTTAAGGGTTGTAGTTACGTCGATGGTAGTTTGTGACGTTATTATAGTAGTCGGAACGACCACAAACCGAGTGACTGCGATACTTTTGTTAAATGCGGTCACCGGACAAGTGGTTGGTGTTCTGCTAGTAGTAGTTACAGCACTCTTAGGCAACAATTATTTTTCTGATTAATTAGTAATGGTAATTAAGACCTTGATGGTAACTGGTGGTGTGGCTGTAAAAATGGTGGATAATACAAGATCTGTCAGTATAACCTCGTGCACTCTTGATTTATTGTTTTTTTTTTCCTATCCTTACTTTCCTTCTACATTTATCATTCCTAATGACATGAATAATAGCCCCAAATAAATTATAATTCATAGAGATTAATTACTATAACATGCTAGTCCCAGAGTGACCATACAGACTTGGGTAATTAGGTGCCACCAAAGGGGGACCTTTACCTGGAGTTTACCTGGAGAGAGTTCCGGGGGTCAACGCCCCCGCGGCCCGGTCTGTGACCAGGCCTCCTGGTGGATCAGAGCCTGATCAACCATGCTGTTGCTGCTGGCTGCACGCAAACCAACGTACGAGCCACAGCCCGGCTGATCAGGAACTGACTTTAGGTGCTTGTCCAGTGCCAGCTTGAAGACTGCCAGGGGTCTGTTGGTAATCCCCCTTATGTGTGCTGGGAGGCAGTTGAACAGTCTCGGGCCCCTGACACTTATTGTATGGTCTCTTAACGTGCTAGTGACACCCCTGCTTTTCATTGGGGGGATGGTGCATCGTCTGCCAAGTCTTTTGCTTTCGTAGTGAGTGATTTTCGTGTGCAAGTTCGGTACTAGTCCCTCTAGGATTTTCCAGGTGTATATAATCATGTATCTCTCCCTCCTGCGTTCCAGGGAATACAGGTTTAGGAACCTCAAGCGCTCCCAATAATTGAGGTGTTTTATCTCCGTTATGCGCGCCGTGAAAGTTCTCTGTACATTTTCTAGGTCGGCAATTTCACCTGCCTTGAAAGGTGCTGTTAGTGTGCAGCAATATTCCAGCCTAGATAGAACAAGTGACCTGAAGAGTGTCATCATGGGCTTGGCCTCCCTAGTTTTGAAGGTTCTCATTATCCATCCTGTCATTTTTCTAGCAGATGCGATTGATACAATGTTATGGTCCTTGAAGGTGAGATCCTCCGACATGATCACTCCCAGGTCTTTGACGTTGGTGTTTCGCTCTATTTTGTGGCCAGAATTTGTTTTGTACTCTGATGAAGATTTAATTTCCTCATGTTTACCATATCTGAGTAATTGAAATTTCTCATCGTTGAACTTCATATTGTTTTCTGCAGCCCACTGAAAGATTTGGTTGATGTCCGCCTGGAGCTTTGCAGTGTCTGCAATGGAAGACACTGTCATGCAGATTCGGGTGTCATCTGCAAAGGAAGACACGGTGCTGTGGCTGACATCCTTGTCTATGTCGGATATGAGGATGAGGAACAAGATGGGAGCGAGTACTGTGCCTTGTGGAACAGAGCTTTTCACCGTAGCTGCCTCGGACTTTACCTGAATTTTTGTTTTCTTCCTTCTACTTGTCGATGTTTCGCTCATAACTCGCGAACTCCTTATCCGATTATATTCAAACTGTGAACGCTTGTTTAAGGTAACGAGGGTCAGATTCTAGGAACAACTGGCATGTGCAGGTGTCCTATGACCAACGTTATTGAATCCATTCAATTATGGATAACTTCCAAAACCCTCAGCGGTATAGCTTCAAACACTTGCCGTAGCCGTGTCCATTATCATGGTGTTTTTTATCATACTTCTTGTTTATCTCTGACATATCCAGTGGTAGTCTAGATCTGTCGCTGATCCCATTGTTAGTACTTCAGCAAAGATTGTGTGACATCTTCCCCTAAATGTTTTTTTTCATAAAATTTCTTCTTGAAAATGCTTTGGTTCGAAAACATTTTTGTGTTTCAGCTGATGTTATGAATATTTAATATATAAAATATACTGAAAATGTATTCTGTACTGTTACAATTCCTCTAACTACAGCAAATAGAAGAGGAAAATGTTTTAATTAACGAAAAGTCTTTGAGTTTAGGTCTTATGCACAACTGTTTGTTCGTTCCCAGTTTGTTTTATAATGATCACTAAAATAATTTTTGACCTGCGGTTCACTTCATTATTCAAAATTGGAGTGAAAGTCGACTTTTACCCAGGGAATCAGTCGCTCAGCCCAAAATGTTGTTATAATGCTTTCAGTTTGTTTAGGAATTAACTTTTAAGCTGAAGTTAAAGGGAATCTAGAACCATTACATTTCTTATGGAAAAGTAAGTGCAGACGGAAGAGGAATCGTAATTAGAATAGATGCGTTATAAGCCATCTAAAGTTTCCTACTTTAGTAATAACACAAACACCACTTTTAAGTCAAAGTATTAAGAGACTCACCTGGCCCGACTGGTGTTGCAGGCGGGGCGTTGTGCCTCTTACCCTGGGTCATGTATTTCTTCTGTCGAGCACGGTTGTTCTGAAACCATACCTGCGTAACTCGCTTGCTCAGCCCTGTGATCTGCGCGATCCTCTCCAGGTCCTGCCCGTCGGGGTTGGAGTCGATCTGGAAGTTGGCCTGAAGCACCTGCAGCTGCTCGTCCGAAAAAGTGGTGCGTACTCTCTTGCTCTTGGCCTTGCCACTGCCATCACTCTCTGAGGTACACCCACTTACACTGAGCAATGTAAACTAGCAATACTTATAGTATATCACTAGGTTATACCTGTGCGTTCTGGTTTATCTAGACAGAGGAAGATCGTATGCCTTAACTAAATGAAAGACAGATCTTAACTAAATGAAAGCAGATCTTACTTCTAGTTACTTTTGGCTGCATTAGTCTTTTTTTTTTTTTTTTACAAAATTTGAGGTTAATTATCGAAACTATTCACCATCGTTGCTGGAGGCGCCTCCCTCGATGGACTCTAGGTAGTGTTGTTTACAGAGGACGCGGTTGTCGTGGAGAGCGAACTCTTCTCCTGTGCTCAGCTGCCGTTTGCAGGCGTCGCAGGCGAAGCAGGCTAGGTGGTAGACACGGTCCCTAGCTCGCCGCACCCAGTCTGCCGCACCGATGCTGCGGCAACACTTAGCGCACCGCGCCCCGAAGTTTCTACCGGGAAGACGTTTCAACTTAACATATACCAGGGAGACATGTCTTATGTTAACATGTACCTTGGAAATAGTGATTCGTTAACACAAGGTAGACATTGTGACTTGTGTTAACATTTACAAGTGAGAAATTGCAACGTAGGCACTCAAGTTTATGTTAAGTTAATTCATAAAAGTTTACTTTGTATACTTGAGTGGAATCTCCTAGTTTAAGACAGTGTACTGTTACTGCCTTAGCTGACTCGGATGTGATCCTTAGATGATAAGTAACTTAAAGAAATAATTTTAATGGAATAGTATACCCGCCACACCTTGCGTCACACCCCACCCACACCACAGTGGAACTCCCTCCTTCCTCACACCTCACGTTAACCTTTTTCCTTTCCAGCCACACCCCTTGTCACACACCCTTGTCACACTTGCATCACTGCCAGACTACCGTCAGATACGTTAGTGCGTCACAGCACCTCAACTTAGCGCCACACCAGCAGCACTGCGTCGCGCTACCGCCAACACTGCACCACATCACCACCACCACTTCACCATACCACCGCCACCACTGCACCACACCGCCACCACTGCACCGCTACCACTGCACCACACCACCGCCACCACTGCACCACACCACCGCCAGAATATTGGATCAGCAGCAGCTCACTGGGTCTCCCTCGGGGCCTGTTTGATGTTGTGATTTGTGACGTAATTGGATGACGCGAGTTTTTATCCCCGGAACAATAAACAATTCGTCTAGGGAAAAAAAATGTTCGTGTTTGTCTGTCAGCACACGACACATGTACACAAGTGTACACGAGCTTACGCGTACGTAGGAACGGAAGAGCACGTACAGTACACTCCCCCTTTTCCCAGGGTGCGCACACCCACCCTCTGGCTGATAACTACTTACTGGACCCACGGCTTAAGTTATCACGACTCACGAAATCGTAATGACACGATTGCAAAAAACCATACCACGGACGGGGATAGAACCCGCGATCAGAGAGTCTGGAGTTTTGAGACTGATCGCGAGTTCTATCCCCGTCCGTGGTATGTTTTTTGTTTTTTCCAGTTATCACCTATGTTCTTCAGAAAGTTAACATAAGTAATGCAGTACTCTCTACCCTCTCCAAAACGACTCACCTTAACGAGAACAGCTGGAGTCTACATCTTGTGTAGGAGATCGTTATGTAGGTGAATCAGGGATTTGAATATTAGAATACAGCAACACGAGTATTCATACAGTTTATAACAGACGCAACACATGAGAGCGATGCACCGCAGTTCACACTCTTGCATCATGACACTGGATCAGGACCATCTTATTAATGCAGAAAATCACAAGGCCAAGTGAAGGCGCCCTGGAGCTGCCGCTGTTAACCTCGCTGACACCATAGAGCGAAATATAGAGATGCACACTATCTAACTGTACACATCTTGGATGAACGTAGAAAACACAACCTGCCAATTCCAGGAGTTCATCCGGCGTTGCCTGACCTCCAGATCCATACCTTACCTTTCCTGGGATGTACCTGGCCTGCGCCTCACCCTGTATACTTTATGAACTGTTGATTTTATATTGTACTGATAAAAGCCCTCGGTGGGCAAAACACTGTATAAGTAATACATTACCACAAGCGTCTTATTATATACTATTTGTTGGTTTACAGCCATTATTCTACACATTCTTTGCTCATTTTTCTCTACATCTCGGTTATTTTGTTGTTGGTCACACGTTCATTCTCGCCTGGCTGGCTCCTCCACCTTCTTGTCTTACCTCCATTCCCCCATCTCTCTCTCTCTCTCTCTCTCTCTCTCTCTCTCTCTCTCTCTCTCTCTCTCTCTCTCTCCCCCCCCCCTCCTGCTCTTCCCCTCTGCCAGGTCTCTTGGTCGGGTTAATCCAATAGTCGTCCCTCGCTCCCCTCTGCCCAGATGAACCTAACGAATCGCAACAGCTCACCAGATCTGGTTATCGATGACGAAGTGGAGACTTGCCTTCTGCTGAGGTGCTATAGCAGGTGTCCCTTAACCTGCTTGCCTGCCCACTGCTGGGGTGCTATAGCAGGTGTCCCTCAGCCTGCTTGCCTGCCCCCTGCTGAGGTGCTATAGCAGGTGTCCCTCAGCCTGCTTGCCCGCCCCCTGCTGAGGTGTTATAGCAGTTCTCCCTGAGCCTGCTTGCCTGCCCCCTGCTGGGGTGCTATAGCAGGTGTCCCTGAGCCTGCTTGCCTGCCCCCCTGCTTCCTTCTGGGATATTATAGACAGTGTAATTTGATAATGTACTTTCATATATATATATATACACACACACACACACATATATACGCTTGCTGATAACATGTTCATTTTTCCACTATAATCCACCTTGTCCATAATTACTATCGCATTTGCTTTGTTTGGTAAGGTAACTCCAGGATCTTCCCTTAATTCATGATATAACTTAAATCTTTGAGGACATTATGTTACAGAAGTCTGAACTTTGTTCAGACTTCTGTAACATAAATGAGCATGCTATTAAAAGACGGGGGAACTTACGTACCTCACAGTTCCTCAAAAATGCAAATTCCTACATTCCTATGTATAAATACGTTCACTGTAGGAAGACATATTTCATAAATGCTCATCATGTATATAAATAACTATGAAGAAAGTGAAGACAAGTTGATAAGTGAAAACTTGTGGCTGAGAAAATGATTTTATTAGTTCGTCGTTGTCTTGCAACTTCGTAATTCTTTATTGAATCTGTGTACTGATTATCCCTAATCCAATGATACAACAAAGGCAATTTTTGACGTGAAAACTTTCACAAAGTATTTTGATACGTGAAGCATATTGTGCTTGTATGTACTAGCTGATTTGTTTGTGGGGGGAGGGGGGGGGGTCGATTCCTGGCTTCGGGCCCCGACTTTATCTTCATCGACCGGCATTACTGGTTCCTGGCTGCATAAACCCCTCAAGATCTGCTCATGAAACAGAACACAAAGTTTATTTTTCCGCTTCCACATCAAGTTCATTACACTTTCCTATTACCCTCAGACTGAGCAAGTTCTTCCTGACATTCTTGTGACTGTTGTTTTTTGTTAACTTTCTCTGTCCTCTTGTACCTGATCCACACACTGTTTTCAGTTCCTTGAAGTATTTTATACGTCGTAACCATGTCTCTCCTTGACCTCTTTTCCAAGGTCATAGAGTGAAGTTACTCTGATTGCAAACCTATGCATCTTTCAGGTATCTGACCATGCTTAATTGGGTGTAGACTCCAATATGCCGTTGCATATTCCAAGATGAGCTTGGCTAACGTTGTTTACAGTCTCTGACGATTCATTGGTGAGGTTGCTATTGAGATTTGCTAGTCTCGCATAAGCTGCTCAGATCAGTTTATGCGCTCTTTTGGCAGTATGTTCATTCCTAATTGCTTTTCTTTCGTCCATACTTGTAGTGTCTTGCATCCGTCTGTATTCCATCTTCCAGCTTCCCTCTGCTTCATCAAATTTCGTGATCTTGATTTTGTTTGAACTCCAGCAGCCACTCGCTTGACCACCGCTGTAACATATCTAAATATCGCTGGAGACTTCACGTTGAATATTAAATCTTGTGTTGCTGATTAATCCCCTACCTTGCATTCTTGTGTTGCTGATTGAGCCTTTACCATGCATTATTGTGTTGCTGATTGAGCATTGCCTTGCATTCTTATGTTGCTTACCTGGCATGCTTGTGGTTTCTCTCCCATGTTGGCTCATGTAGGTTTCTCTTTATAGACCCACTAACTTTGCTTTCCAGGTTTTCGGTCCTCATTTAAGCCGAATGCTGTTTTAAAATTTTCGTTGAGGAATCACTGTCCAGCACCTTATTTAAACTCCAATCAAATTAATGTGCAGGACATTGAAAGACTTAGCAGAAACTCGTGAGATCTTTAAATTCTGAGAAGACTTAAGATCTGCTATGAGTAGATTAAGTTCTTAACATCTGCTGTAAGTAACTTTGAGAGGAACTTTATATATTTATTTATTTTATTTCGAGGAGTTCAGGGATTCGAACTAGGATAAGGCAGTTACTAGCCTGTCATTCTAGGGATCTTGTTGTGGAGATTTCAATAAGGAATTCTCAAACCAGAGACGTGTTGTACACTTGTTAGGTAGAGGCCATTGTCTATCAGATTATACAGGGAAATGTTTTTGCTGACACAATCAGTAGCAGAATCTACTTTTTGTCCCAGCCTCAGTCAATGACCCCGGAAAAATTCAGTAAACTGCCCCTCACCTTTTTCTAGGAGTGTGGGTGATCGAAGAGGACAAAATAGGCCAGGAGCCGAGATTCGAACCCAGCAATAAGGACTAGGTTAGGAGACGTAAGAGACCCAAACAGACACAGCACACGACTACAATTTGTATGTGGTATCAGCACAACAACACAATTGAATATTTTCCTCTTGTTAACCTTTTTGTTTCTTACTAACGTCATTTGCCAGACCCGACCTCTCGCCACCACCACACTCCTCTCGTCTTTTTTTTTCCCAAAACATTTCGTTCAGTTCTCAGAAAATGCAGCGAAAGCTTAAATCATATACTGGGGCAGAATTCTTGAGTAGCTTTTGATGTACATATAGTGTGTGTGTGTTAGAATATATATATATATATATATATATATATATATATATATATATATATATATATATATATATATATATATATATGCGCAATAAGATCACAGTAAACAGGTGATTTTAAGAGTAGTGAAATTCCAAGCGCTTTCGTGACTACTCGCATAGTTCCTTGACAATGTGAGTAGTCACGAAAGCGCTTGGAATTTCACTACTCTTTCACAGTGGTTGTTTTGCATATATATATATATATATATATATATATATATATATATATATATATATATATATATATATATATATATATATATATATATATATATATATATATATATATATATATATAATGTACACCTCATGTGCTGTATATGTCGTCTTTATATCAACAATGTATCTCTTAAATCTTTGTACCATATTATGTAATATATAACTTTTGGTAAAAAAGAATGAAAAGATGGGGTGGTAGGGGAAGTGGAATATTCAGACGGCTTCAGGAAGAAATCCAAATATTCTTCCTTGAAGCCTTTTTATCTACTTCTCCGAGGCTGTGGCTCAGTTTGCACGTGAGGTGGACCCACACAGACATATATATATATATATATATATATTTGGGTTTGACCACAGAAGTGAAAAATATGAAAAAGGTTGTAATAGTTGTGAGAACTGTAGTTAGTAAATCAATGCCTTGCTGGGGTTAGTGTGAGTGGGGTGTCCTGGAGGGTGAGGTGGGGAGGGAGGACGAGCGTTGAATTGTACCACCAAAATAAATCCCTGGAAAAGTTGAGATGAACAAGGGGAGCGAAACTGAGGGAAGGGAATGAAGGCAGTACGAGAGGAATACGGAAGAGGAAGATAACGAAGGATTAGAAGATTATGGAGATGCGAGGGTAGAAAGGGATGTAGGTAGAAGTAAAAGAGGATAAAACGATAGAATAATGGAGAGAGTGAAACACGCACGCACGCTCACAGCCAAATGCACACGAACGAGAGACCAACAGATCGACCTTCACGAAAAGGAAGAGCGTGAGTGTGAATAAATATGGAAGCTTTGGGGAGATAAAAAAAAAAAAGATGGGAATTCAGTGGAACCTAAAGAGAGAAGGGGAGAATAATTAGATAAATTGGAGGAGAAAAAGTAGAGAAAGAAAATAAAGAAATGTATACATTACAAAGATTGTGGGTATGTATATGTATGTACGTATATATATATATATATATATATATATATATATATATATATATATATATATATATATATATTATATATATATATATTACTGGTGTATTCACTTTTATAATGTATTTTGTTCTTATAATACAACAATGAACTCGAAGGAAAAATCTTGGTAATAACGTCTCATTTTTAAATACTTAAAAAATAGTATATTTACATTTTATCATAATGTGTGTGTGTGTACTCGCCTATTTGTGGTTGCAGGCGTTGAGACTTGGCTCCTGGCCCCGCCTCTTCACTGATTGCTACTAGATCCTCTGCTCCCTGAACTTTATCATACCTCATCTTAAAGCTATGTATGGTTCCTGTCTCTACTACCTCACTTGCTAAACTATTCCACTTCCTAACAACTATATGACTGAAGAAATACTTCCTAACATCCCTGTGACTCATCTGAGCCTTCAACTTCCAATTGTGGCCCCTTGTTTCTGTGTCCCCTCTCTGGAACCACCTGTCTCTGTCCACCTTATCTATTCCTCGCAGTATTTTGAATGTCGTTATCATGTCTCCCCTGACCCTCCTGTTCTCCAGTGTAGTCAGGCCGATTTCCTTTAACCTTTCTTCGTAGGACATTCCCCTTAGTTCTGGAACTAGCCTTGTCGCAGACCTTTGTACTTTCTCTCATTTCTTGACGTGCTTGATCAAGTGTGGGTTCCAAACAGGTGCTGCATACTCCAGTATGGGCCTGACGTACACAGTGTACAGTGTCTTGAACGATTCCTTACAAAGGTATCGGAACGCTATTCTCAGGTTTGCCAGGCCCCCATATGCTGCAGCAGTTATCTGGCTGATGTGTGCCTCCAGAGACGTGCTCGGTGTTATGGTCACCCCAAGATCTTTCTCCTTGAGTGAGGTTTGTAGTCTTTGGCCACCTAGCCTATACTCTATCTGCGGTCTTCTTTGCCCCTCCCCGATCTTCATGACTTTACATTTGGCAGGGTTAAATTCGAGGAGCCAGTTGCTGGACCACGCTTCCAGTCTGTCCAGGTCTCTTAGTAGTCCTGTCTGATTATCTGATTTAATTCTCATTAACTTCACATCATCCCTTCCATCATGTCATTCACATACCAAAAATACCAGTGGTCCTAGGACTGACCCCTATGGGACCCCGCTCGTCACAGGCGCCCATTGCGATACCTCATCAAGTACCATGACTCACTGTTGTCTCCCTGTCAGGCATTCTCTGATCCACTGGTGCCTTTCCTGCTATACGTGCCTGATCCTCTAGCTTCTGCACTAATCTCTTATGAGGAACTGTCGAAGGCCTTCTTGCAATCCAAGAATATGCAATCAACCCACCCCTCTCTCGTGTCTTCTGTTAGCTTGTCATTAAACTCCAGAAGGTTTGTGACACAGGCTTTGCTTTGGTTAGGTTTGATTGAGTGTGTGTGTGTGTGTGTGTGTGTGTGTGTGTGTGTGTGTGTGTGTGTGTGTGTGGTGTGTGTGTAATATATATATATATATATATATATATATATATATATATATATATATATATATATATATATATATATATATATATATATATATATATATATATATATATATATATATATATATATATGACACAATAGGCGGGGTCTACCTCTAGTGGCAGTGTGGTGACTCAGCCTCAGATAAATAAAATGATTTCAAGGGAAAAATAATTGCGATTTCTTCTTGAGGCTGTGTGAATATTTTCTATTCTTCCCATCCTGAAATTAAAGGTGTACACTAGACCACGGGGAAGGTGTGGCAAAGTCTATATGAGAGAGATGACCTAGGGATATTGCACACATTGAGGAACATCAATATTCCTCCCGTATATATAATTTTAATTCATGCTTGAAGAGCCTCGGTAATTTAATGAAGTGGAACTAGACTAGACTAGTTTATAAAGAAAATATATACAGAAATCGCTGCCTTAAATCGGCAATTATCATTTTGTGCAATACAGATGTATATAACACAAACCTTGTAACATTTAGAGAGTTTTAGCTAAACGGATCCTGGACTGACAAGACGGGGCAGTCAGTTGAAACCGTTGTGAGGAATACCTCTCCTTACCCATGTTTTCCTCACTATACTGGATAGACGAAGCTCCTCATACGCGAAACGTACCCTTTTAATGGTTTCCAAATCATAAACCTTTTGTGATATTTCCAGTGAAATGTTGAAAATTTTTGTTAGATGTGCATATAGTGCATCTGCTGCTGCTCTTAAAACACTTTTATATATTATCAGGTCCCAGAGGTTTTGTTTTATCCACCTCACTCGTCAAGTTCTTATACTTTACTCCGTGATGGGACTTTTCCAGTCATCATTGTGCTCCTTCCCCCCCATCCTTCTCATTCTCTTTTTCTCTTTCTCTCTGGATTCAGGGAGACGGGTAACATCAATAATTTCCTGGTAAGTGTAATTACCCGATTGTCCTTCACTTAATCCTTCCGTCTAGATCAAGAAAGAAGGGGGTTGAGGGGAAGGGACTTAAGTGATGGGGTGAGGGGGGTGAAATAGAGGAAGAGAAACCATAAATGAATAAAGATAGGGGGGGGGAATAAGAAATTAAGAGGAATATGAAAGCAATAGAAGCAGGGTATATGGAAGTATATAAGTGAACCGAAGTGAAAGTAGAGCAGCACAGGTGTTAGTGTCACAGGGAGATAATGGAAGTATGTGGTAGTAACTAATAACCGAAGATTTTAAGTTCTATTTCGATATGTTCCAAAAAACTGAGCTATTGTCCAGCTATCAGTAGTGCTGCTGCTGCTGTTCAATAAATGAACTCGTTTAAAATTAAGTCCTTTCTAAAAATTTATATGTTTAAAAATGTTTTTCATTTATGTTAGTGATAATTAATTTTGTACCAAAAGAACCTTAGAAAACTTAACTAACCTTATAACAAGCGCAATTTAATATAGCCTAATCCAACTAAATATATTTTAGATAAGTTTACAATAATTTAATAAACAAACACAATGAGATACATGTTTTTTTACGTTCAGAATGAATTTTGCGAAATTATTGCATACGCAAATTTTCGCTTGTCTTGTACGGCAAGAAGAGCGTTGCTATTTAAGCCAAAATCGCAAGTTTTACCTATATGGCACAACATTATATATATATATATATATATATATATATATTATATATATATATATATATATATATATATATATATATATATATATATATATATATATATATATATATATATATATATATATATATATATATTATATATATATATATATATATATATATATATATATATATATATATATATATATATATATATATATATATATATATATATTATATATATATATATATATATATATCATGCAAAACAACCACGGGGGGAGTATAATAATAGCTCTAGGCCTTTCGTGTTGCAATCAACACATCAGGAGCTTGCAAAATTGCAGAAAAGAGGAGGATGTCCAAACAAGTACGTTCCCAGAGGACCGTCTTCACTGGAGTGAGGGAGGCAGAGGAGGGTACAGGGAGTGCCCCCAGGCACAACAGTGCCCCCAGGCACAACAGTGCTCACAGCCAGAAGGATGAATATTATAGCATTAGAATCATCCCACAAGCATTGATATTGTAATAGCATGAACGAAATTAACGTGGCAATAATAAAAAAAGCGATCATATTCCGCTACGACATCAATAACTTTACACACACACACATATATTGTGAGTGATATAGAAGTCTCTGGCAATTATAGGGTAGCCTTCCAAGGGACAACGTGTCTAATTAAATTGACGAGAAAACGTAACATTTAGATTGGAGACTTCTAAAAATTATGTAAAGGAAACGGGGCTCATTAAAATACTTATTTAAAGGGGGAGGCATCTGCAATAACAAGAAAGACGGCCACAGATATTCAACCCACATAATTCTGAGGCAAACTCTGGCTCAACCTTCAGAAACTGCAGGAAAAATAGGCCCTAATTCTTCGGTGTGGCACTACACTTCAGACAATCTATTGCATTCATATTAGAGCCCAGTTTTAAACTGTGTACTATTCCCTCCACTAAAAACGCATCTAATTTGAACAACCCGCCACTGATATTGTATAATGACTGCCTGTCATGTTTAATAATTGCCGATTCTACAATATTCCTTTCAAGCCAGAAGGAACAAGGGAAGATTACTCTTTCTTCCCACCAATTTGCCGGTTATTAAAAGCTCTAATATGGTTGAAAATCACACGTTCGACTCCTGTGCTGTACGTATCGAATAACAGTGCTGGGACATTCTCACCTCCAATATATCACTCTCAATATATATCACTCACAGTATATTTGTGTAAAGTTATTGATGTCATAGCGGAAAATGATCGATTTTTTTTTTATTTTTGCCACGTCAATTTCGTTCAGGCTGTTACAATATCAATGCTTGTAGAATTTTTCTAATGCTATAATATTCATCCTTTTGACTGTGGGCACTGTTGTGCCTGGGGGCACTGTTGTGCCTGGGGGCACTGTTGTGCCTGGGGGCACTGTTGTGCCTGGGGGCACTCCCTGTACCCTCCTCTGCCTCCCTCACTCCAGTGAAGACGGTCCTCTGCGAACTTACTTGTTTGGACATCCTCCTCTTTTCTGCAATTTTGCAAGCTCCTGATGTGTTGATTGCAACACGAAAGGTTTAGAGCTATCATTCTACTCCCCCCGTGGTTGTTTTGCATCCTGTATAGCTTGGTTTGCGATATTTGCATTATATATATATATATATATATATATATATATATATATATATATATATATATATATGCAAAACAACCACTCTGAAAGAATAGAATAGTCACGAAAGCGCTTGGAATTTCTCTATTCTTTCAGAGTGGTTGTTTTGCATATTCTGAAATCACCTGTTTACTGTGATCTTATTGCATATATATATATATATATATATATATATATATATATATATATATATATATATATATATATATATATATATATATATATATATATATATATATTATTTTTTTCCAACAAGTCGGCCGTCTCCCACCGAGGCAGGGTGACCCAAAAAAGAAAGAAAATACCCAAAAAGAAAATACTTTCATCATCATTCAACACTTTCACCACACTCACACATTATCACTGCTTTTGCAGAGGTGCTCAGAATACAACAGTTTAGAAGCATACACATATAAAGATACACAACATACCCCTCCAAACTGCCAATATCCCAAACCCCTCCTTCAAAGTGCAGGCATTGTACTTCCCATTTCCAGGACTCAAGTCCGACTATATGAAAATAACCGGTTTCCCTGAATCCCTTCACTAAATATTACCCTGCTCACACTCCAACAGATCGTCAGGTCCCAAGTATCATTCGTCTCCATTCACTCCTATCTAACACGCTCATGCACGCTTGCTGGAAGTCCAAGCCCCTCGCCCACAAAACCTCCTTTACCCCCTCTTTCCAACCCTTTCGAGGACGACCCCTACCCCTCCTTCCTTCCTCTACAGATTTATGTGCTTTCCATGTCATTCTACTTCGATCCATTCTCTCTAAATGACCAAACCACCTCAACAACCCCTCTTCTGCCCTCTGACTAATGCTTTTATTAGCTCCACACCTTCTCCTAATTTCGACACTCCGAATTTTCTGCATAATATTTACACCACACATTGCCCTTAGACAGGACATCTCCACTGCCTCCAACCGTCTCCTCGCTGCTGCATTTACCACCCAAGCTTCACATCCATATAAGAGTGTTGGTACTACTATACCTTCATACATTCCCTTCTTTGCCTCCATAGATAACGTTTTTTGACTCCACATATACCTCAACGCACCACTCACCTTTTTTCCCTCATCAATTCTATGATTAACCTCATCCTTCATAAATCCATCCGCCGACACGTCAACTCCCAAGTATCTGTAAACATTCACTTCTTCCATACTCCTCCTCCCCAATTTGATATCCAATTTTTCTTTATCTAAATCATTTGATACCCTCATCACATTACTCTTTTCTATGTTCACTTTCAACTTTCTACCTTTACACACATTCTCAAACTCATCTACTAACCTTTGCAATTTTTCTTTAGAATCTCCCATAAGCACAGTATCATCAGCAAAAAGTAACTGTGTCGATTCCCATTTTGAATTTGATTCCCCATAATTTAATCCCACCTCTCTCCCGAACACCCAAGCATTTACTTCTTTTACAACCCCATCTATAAATATATTAAACAACCATGGTGACATTACACATCCCTGTCTAAGACCTACTTTTACCGGGAAGTATTCTCCCTCTCTTCTACACACCCTAACCTGAGCCTCACTATCCTCATAAAAGCTCTTTTCAGCATTTAGTAACTTACCACCTATTCCATATACTTGCAACATCTGCCACATTGCTCCTCTATCCACTCTATCATATGCCTTTTCTAAATCCATAAATGCAATAAAAACTTCCCTACCTTTATCTAAATACTGTTCACATATATGCTTCAATGTAAACACTTGATCTACACATCCCCTACCCACTCTGAAGCCTCCTTGCTCATCCGCAATCCTACATTCTGTCTTACCTCTAATTCTTTCAATTATAACCCTACCGTATACTTTTCCTGGTATACTCAGTAAACTTATTCCTCTATAATTTTTACAGTCTCTTTTGTCCCCTTTCCCTTTATATAAAGGGACTATACATGCTCTCCGCCAATCCCTAGGTACCTTCCCCTCTTTCATACATTTATTAAACAAAAGTACCAACCACTCCAACACTATATCCCCCCCTGCTTTTAACATTTCTGTCATGGTCCCATCAGTTCCAGCTGCTTTACCCCCTTTCATTCTACGTAATGCCTCACGTACCTCCACCACACTTACATTCTGCTCTTCTTCACTCCTAAAAGATGGTATACCTCCCTGGCCAGTGCATGAAATTACCGCCTCCCTTTCTTCCTCAACATTTAAAAGTTCCTCAAAATATTCTCGCCATCTACCTAATACCTCCCTCTCCCCATCTACTAACTCCCCTACTCTGTTTTTAACTGACAAATCCATACTTTCCCTAGGCTTTCTTAACTTGTTTAACTCACTCCAAATTTTTTTCTTATTTTCATTAAAATTTCTTGACAGTGCCTCTCCCACTCTACCATCTGCTCTCCTTTTGTACTCTCTCACCACTCTCTTCACCTTTCTTTTACTCTCCATATACTCTGCTCTTTTTATAACACTTCTGCTTTGTAAAAACCTCTCGTAAGCTACCTTTTTCTCTTTTATCACACCCTTTACGTCATCATTCCACCAATCACTCCTCTTTCCTCCTGCCCCCACCCTCCTATAACCACAAACTTCTGCCCCACATTCTAATACTGCATTTTTAAAACTATTCCAACCCTCTTCAACCCCCCCACTACTCATCTTTGCACTAGCCCACCTTTCTGCCAATAGTCGCTTATATCTCGCCCGAACTTCCTCCTCCCTTAGTTTATACACTTTCACCTCCCTCTTACTTGTTGTTGCCACCTTCCTCTTTTGCCATCTACCTCTTACTCTAACTGTAGCTACAACTAAATAATATATATATACATATATAATATATATATATACATATATAATATATATATATATATACATATATAATGTAGTGGCGAATATGTAAAACTGGTCATTTAGCAAGAACTCATTTAAAATTAAGTCCTTTCTAAAATTTTCTCTTATACGTTTAAAGATATATTTTTTTCATTAATGCTAATGTAAAAAATTTAAATTTTGCTCCAAAAGAATCTTAGAAAACTTACCTAACCTTATTGTAACAAGAACAATTTATTTTAGCCTAACGCAACTAAATATAATTTAGATTTGTTTACAATAATTTTATACTAAACAAACAGTGAAATATATTTTTTTCTTTAGGTTCAGATTGATTTTGGCGAAATTATTGCATACACAAATTTTCACTTGTCCTATATGGCAAGATGAGCGTTGCTATTTAAGCCAAGATCGCAAGTTCTGCCTATTCGGCACTACATATACATTATATATATATATATATATATATATATATATATATATATATATATATATATATATATATATATATATATATATATATATATATATATGTATATATGTATATATATATATATATATGTATATATATATATATATATATATATATATATATATATATATATATATATTATACAAACTTTGTCTCTACGTCCACAGCAGGACTCGAACCTGCTAACTCTGTATCAGAGTTCACAGTGTTTACCACGAGACTAGACCCGCGAAAAGTATGGGCGCTTAGCCGAAGCTAAGCGATGTTTCCCCATACCCCCGGGCACATATCCCCTGGCACCAAGCTCGTTTTGAAAGTTATTTCATCGAATCCTGCCACATGCAGTGGACAACGAAAGAGATTTGAAATGCTTAACAATTCGCAAACAGGCGAAATTATTTACAAACATTGTCTCTACGTCCACAGCAGGACTCGAACCTGCAAACTCTGCTGTGGACGTAGAGACAATGTTTGTAAATAATTTCGCCTGTTTGCGAATTGTTAAGCGCATATATATATATATATATATATATATATATATATATATATATATATATATATATATATATTTATTATAGTAAGTGCCTACTTGTGAAATTCACTCCTTCTGTAGCAGACACCTAACAAGACGACTCGCCTTGTTTAATGGACTACTGGTATATTAAACAGGTCACTACACTCTCCTGGTGATGTAGTCTCTTGTAGTAGACGCGATATTAGCGGATGAAGCAATATGGCTGACGGTCTAGAACCAGCTGACACTCACCTGGTGTAGTCTGTCTTGCAGTAGACGTTGTGTTCACGTATAAAGCAAGATGGCTGACGGTCTAGAGCCAGCTGACAGACGCAACATCTGAGACAAGTTTGGTGCCAGGAGCGAGAGTTGACCCTCAGGAGGAAGCGGTCAGCGATGACGTCGTGGCACCCTTGGCACACCTCCCCGCAACCCTGCAGTGTCTCACACATTAGTACATAGGACGAGAGAAGCACTGCAATAGGCCTAATGGCCTAGCTTAGACAATACATAAAATTAAGATAGAAACGTATATATTTTGCATTTTGTATTTAGATACCCAACAATAATAAAAATTCTTCAAGGGAAAGGTCAGGTTTTGTTATTCAGTATCTTTGAAAGTTTTTATATGCCACAACTTGAAGCCTAAACACTTTTAAAACCCTCTAGCCACTACAGTACTTTGTTACAGAATGTCCAACAGTGTCAGGCAGGTAAGGCTTACCTTGGTGTCCCCAGAGAGTGTCTTCTCTGGGAACTTGTGTTCCTGCTGCTGCTGGGTTTCAATGAGGCTAGCTTGGGGCTCCGTGTGCCGTCTGGCCTCTGCCGTGGCGTTGGCTTGGCTGGGGTGGTGAAGGCGGGCCTCTGCAGATGGGTTGGCCTCGCTGGGGTTATGACTTGGGTCTGGGGGACTGAAGGCGGGGCGGAGGGGGTCGTCTTCGGCCATGACACCGTCAGACCCGCAAGATACAGTGACAGCATCCACGATCATGGCCGCCACCCACCCTAGTGTTGTGGCTTGTGGAAACTCACCCACTCGCCTGAGTGGTGCGCTACAACCTTATTCAGATTCCCTTTTTTGTATACTGGTTGCTTTACTGGGCTACTTTTATTTGTCATTTATATTCGCAGTTATTGTACGTGTTATGGTAATATATGTAAATATATTTATAATTCGTTAATAATTGCGTTTTATTGTTATCTAGCATGAGTTTACTTGTTAATGTAGTCAGTCACCTTAACTGAATGTAGTTAAACCATTGACTGTGGTCATATTAACATTGCCTGGGTCGCTTCATTCAACGTCTCTAATGGTTACTCTAAATTCACTTGTATTAACGTCATTGATCAGTCACGCGTGTTCTTAAAAATACACTTGTAGTTCACGTTTATTTAGTTTCATACTGTAATTATGTATCTTGTATTTTCCATTAGAAGTTCTATGTAGAAAGTTAAGACATTCATCTTTTATATGTTATTGTTATTAGTGTTTATAACGTGATATTCTTTGTTTCAATATATAATAACTTTTTTACTGTCAAAAACATTTCTTCAATATATTTGAAACTTTGTTTTGTGTGCACATTTTCATTGACGATGATCTTGGAGTGTTTAGTGTAATAGGTTGGTGTGTTGGTGTACAGAAGAGTTATGGTGTGTCAAGGTGTACCCACCTTGGCTCCTTTCCACGTACTCTGCCGCAGCCAACTCGCCTCACCTCCAACTTTTGTTGAATCTATCAAGGAAACAAATCAATAGTTACATCGTTTCTTTTTAAGGGAGGTGAATATATTTTTTTTTCAATGGTGTACTGGCAAATTAAATTAAGAGAAATAGCAATAGAGATGGTGGCAAATATTTACAGCGCAGAGTCTAAAGCCGTCTGGCCTCTGGCATCGTTCTGTGCAACAGAAAAAAATTAACTGCATGTAATATCCTACACTTAGGAAGTGGATATATGTATGTGCATACTTACCGTTTTGTTTTTGCTGGGGTTGAGCCTTGGCTTCTGTCCCCCATCTCTAACTTCGTTGACCAACATTGCTGGTTTCTGGCCTCTTAACCTCCCTGTCATACTTACCAGGTACTCTTAAAACCGTGAATGGCGTTGCCTCCACAATTTCCCCGTTCAATTCATTTTAATTTTCTATTACCCTGAGACGGTAACTATTTTCTTAAAAATTTGTAATTTTTCTTTCATTTGTGTTCTCTTGTTTTTGATCCATGCATTTAACATCCTTTCCTTGTCCATCCTGTCAGTCCTGTTTTGTCATAATCATGTCTCTCATAGTTTGGTCATCTGTAGTCGTCAGATTCAGTCATTTCAATTTCTCAGTACCTGTTATGGTTGCAAACCTTGGGACCTTGTCAAACTTGTAAACGTGATTGATCAAGATGGGTCTGACGTACGTTGTGTATAGGGTCATAAGGATCCTTTATTAAGGTTCCTAAAGGCTGTAGAGGTTCACTAACCTCGCACTGGGTGTTGAAGGTCGCTGTCTTCTGGCGATATGTTCAGTGTGAGGTTCATTCCTAATTCTTTTGTTGTTGTTGATGTTTCTTGTTTCACTACACCCAGCTTGTACTCCATCTCTGGTCTCTTCTCCACTCTTTCGAATTGTAAGGTCTTGTACTAATTGGACTGAACTCCAGCAGCCACTTGTTTTACCATCCTTGCAACATGTCTGAGATCCGTGGTAAACTTTAATTGATATGTTTCAGACCCTTGGTAAAGCCAATATCGCTTGAACTAGGTTTAAATGTTAAGCGACTGTAAATTAATAAATAAAAATGGACGGGAGGCTCGAACTGTGGCCGTGGCGGTGGCTGTGGTGGCGGTGGCTGTTGTGGCCGTGGTGACGGTGGCGGCGGTGACGGTGGCGACAGCGGTGGTGACGGCGGCGGCAGCGGTGGTGACGGCGGCGGCGGCAGGTCCAACACTTTACCGCTGAGCTACACAGGTAATTCTGAGAATTCGTTTATATTCTGGCCACCATTGATGGTATTTTTACATTTTTTGGCATCATGGCCACCATCAGGTTATTGTGGGCACTTTGTTTACATCTGGGGCACGATAATAAACTTTTGTTTACCTCTTAACATTATAGGCAGAACAAAAAGGCTCCCTCACCTTTCACGTTGTGACTTATAAAAGATCTAAGTCGGACCGAAACGTCTTCATAAGCTTCTCTCTCCTCGGTGCGGGTTATTTGTGTATTACAAACACTTAATCTTAGTTTGTCAACTGTAAGAGGAGTTGGTAACATTGTATTTACATACGAAATTGATCAACTTTTCCGTCCTCATCATCGTCTTCGTCATAAGTTGTTTAGTATTGTGTAGTTTATCATCTGGGGAAATACTGTGGTCAGGTGCTGCCATTAAGGAACACTGTTTCCACTTTTACAATATATAAATTATTTTTCTACAGTGTATGTCACGACATTTAGAATGATAGGGAATGTTACCTGAAACAGCTGGGATGACTAACACGAGTTTCCACGAAGTTACCGTAAACTGAATCTAAAACAATTAGTGTTTCCAGTAAGTCTCACTGTCAAAAAAAATATTACCATGAACATACAGGGGTTATGCAGCACCTGGGAGATGTGGGGGTAGTCGGGTTTGCTCCAAGGAATAGGAGGAGAGCATTGATTTCTTAAATGAAAAATCCTTCACCAAGATACTGATGTGTTGCCTGGGTGAGGGTGGTATTGTGGTCTTGTTACTGTGGTTGTTCCAGCAGCAACACACTAGTTAACTCAGCCACACACACCATGGTAACACACTAACTCAGCAACGCACTAAATGGTTACACTGGTTAACTCAGCAACACACACCATGATAACACACTGGTTAACTCAGCAACACACACCATGGTAACACACTAGTTAACTCACCAACACACACCATAGTAACACTTAACTCAACACACACCATGGTAACAAACTGGTTAACTCACCAACACACACCATGGTAACGCTAGTTAACTCACCAACACACACCATGGTAACACACTGGTTAACTCAGCAACACACACCATGGTAACACACTGGTTAACTCAGCAACACACACCATGGTAACACACTGGTTAACTCAGCAACACACACATGGTAACACAGTTAACTCGCCAACACACACTATGGTAACACACTGGTTAACTCGCCAACACACACCATGGTAACACTGGTTAACTCAATAACACACACAACGGTAACACACACAATGAGCGACCGTCTGAGAGATCATTACCAGTTATAATAGTTACTTTTCACTG
>NW_027197174.1:0-17500 GCF_038502225.1 Cherax quadricarinatus | reverse complement strand
AAGAGAGAGGTGAAGGTTTATAAACTAAAAGAGGAGGCAGTTAGGGTAAGATATAAACAGCTATTGGAGGATAGATGGGCTAATGAGAGCATAGGCAATGGGGTCGAAGAGGTATGGGGTAGGTTTAAAAATGTAGTGTTAGAGTGTTCAGCAGAAGTTTGTGGTTACAGGAAAGTGGGTGCAGGAGGGAAGAGGAGCGATTGGTGGAATGATGATGTAAAGAGAGTAGTAAGGGAGAAAAAGTTAGCATATGAGAAGTTTTTACAAAGTAGAAGTGATGCAAGGAGGGAAGAGTATATGGAGAAAAAGAGAGAGGTTAAGAGAGTGGTGAAGCAATGTAAAAAGAGAGCAAATGAGAGAGTGGGTGAGATGTTATCAACAAATTTTGTTGAAAATAAGAAAAAGTTTTGGAGTGAGATTAACAAGTTAAGAAAGCCTAGAGAACAAATTGATTTGTCAGTTAAAAATAGGAGAGGAGAGTTATTAAATGGAGAGTTAGAGGTATTGGGAAGATGGAAGGAATATTTTGAGGAATTGTTAAATGTTGATGAAGATAGGGAAGCTGTGATTTCGTGTATAGGGCAAGGAGGAATAACATCTTGTAGGAGTGAGGAAGAGCCAGTTGTGAGTGTGGGGGAAGTTCGTGAGGCAGTAGGTAAAATGAAAGGGGGTAAGGCAGCCGGGATTGATGGGATAAAGATAGAAATGTTAAAAGCAGGTGGGGATATAGTTTTGGAGTGGTTGGTGCAATTATTTAATAAATGTATGGAAGAGGGTAAGGTACCTAGGGATTGGCAGAGAGCATGCATAGTTCCTTTGTATAAAGGCAAAGGGGATAAAAGAGAGTGCAAAAATTATAGGGGGATAAGTCTGTTGAGTGTACCTGGTAAAGTGTATGGTAGAGTTATAATTGAAAGAATTAAGAGTAAGACGGAGAATAGGATAGCAGATGAACAAGGAGGCTTTAGGAAAGGTAGGGGGTGTGTGGACCAGGTGTTTACAGTGAAACATATAAGTGAACAGTATTTAGATAAGGCTAAAGAGGTCTTTGTGGCATTTATGGATTTGGAAAAGGCGTATGACAGGGTGGATAGGGGGGCAATGTGGCAGATGTTGCAAGTGTATGGTGTAGGAGGTAGGTTACTGAAAGCAGTGAAGAGTTTTTACGAGGATAGTGAGGCTCAAGTTAGAGTATGTAGGAAAGAGGGAAATTTTTTCCCAGTAAAAGTAGGCCTTAGACAAGGATGTGTGATGTCACCGTGGTTGTTTAATATATTTATAGATGGGGTTGTAAGATAAGTAAATGCGAGGGTCTTGGCAAGAGGCGTGGAGTTAAAAGATAAAGAATCACACACAAAGTGGGAGTTGTCACAGCTGCTCTTTGCTGATGACACTGTGCTCTTGGGAGATTCTGAAGAGAAGTTGCAGAGATTGGTGGATGAATTTGGTAGGGTGTGCAAAAGAAGAAAATTAAAGGTGAATACAGGAAAGAGTAAGGTTATGAGGATAACAAAAAGATTAGGTGATGAAAGATTGAATATCAGATTGGAGGGAGAGAGTATGGAGGAGGTGAACGTATTCAGATATTTGGGAGTGGACGTGTCAGCGGATGGGTCTATGAAAGATGAGGTGAATCATAGAATTGATGAGGGAAAAAGAGTGAGTGGTGCACTTAGGAGTCTGTGGAGACAAAGAACTTTGTCCTTGGAGGCAAAGAGGGGAATGTATGAGAGTATAGTTTTACCAACGCTCTTATATGGGTGTGAAGCGTGGGTGATGAATGTTGCAGCGAGGAGAAGGCTGGAGGCAGTGGAGATGTCATGTCTGAGGGCAATGTGTGGTGTGAATATAATGCAGAGAATTCGTAGTTTAGAAGTTAGGAGGAGGTGCGGGATTACCAAAACTGTTGTCCAGAGGGCTGAGGAAGGGTTGTTGAGGTGGTTCGGACATGTAGAGAGAATGGAGCGAAACAGAATGACTTCAAGAGTGTATCAGTCTGTAGTGGAAGGAAGGCGGGGTAGGGGTCGGCCTAGGAAGGGTTGGAGGGAGGGGGTAAAGGAGGTTTTGTGTGCGAGGGGCTTGGACTTCCAGCAGGCATGCGTGAGCGTGTTTGATAGGAGTGAATGGAGACAAATGGTTTTTAATACTTGACGTGCTGTTGGAGTGTGAGCAAAGTAACATTTATGAAGGGATTCAGGGAAACCGGCAGGCCGGACTTGAGTTCTGGAGATGGGAAGTACAGTGCCTGCACTCTGAAGGAGGGGTGTTAATGTTGCAGTTTAAAAACTGTAGTGTAAAGCACCCTTCTGGCAAGACAGTGATGGAATGAATGATGGTGAAAGTTTTTCTTTTTCGGGCCACCCTGCCTTGGTGGGAATCGGCCGGTGTGATAATAATAATAATATGTGCAAGAATGTTATACCTTTCATGAAGAGAGAGAAATGTTACTTGATGTTTTCATAAGAGAAGAAAAAAACCACTAGTGAGTTACATGGGATCCTCTCTTGGTGTTTCTCCAACGAAGTTACTCATCGGTTTCTGCACGTAGGTGCACAACTCTCTCCTCACAATCATATCTGTATTATGCATCTACCTGTCCATGGAGGAAAAGGTAATATGTGATGCCGAACTTATTGGGAAGGAACAAACATCCCCAAGTTATGGTTAAATATAGTTTTATAGGTTTAGTGACCTATCATATCCTAACCTATTTTAAACTAAAAATTAATAGTTTCTGTAAGTATACTGCGTTCGGAAATGGACGCTGAGTAATGCGTAAAAAATTAATGGTATTACTATGGAAATGTTGTAGTACTAAGTGAATAGGTTCTTACGAGGTTTGTGGAGAAGCCACAGGAACACTGGGAAGAGGAAAAGATGCAACATCTCAAGAGTGTAAGATGTGTCAACGAGGAGAGAATAAAGATGAGCATTTCTACGAGAGGTAGTGACGACGGTGACTAGATTGCTAGATTGTTGTCTACCACTCGAGAGCAGTGGTAGACAAGTAGATTAAGAGGTCAATTATTGAACAAGTACAAGTTCCAAGATTTATATGATGGAAACTATTCAGTGTGTAGAAGAAACAAGTGAATAGGAAAGAAGCGGAGATGACAATGTTGTTAAAAGAAACTGTGGAGGTATGGATTAAGAGGAGAGATTTAATGAACTTAAAACTTTAAAAGAGAATAATCAGAGGAACACGATCATAACATATAAAATACTGGAAAAGTAAAGAAAGGATGTTTGAGATGCGAGGAGAGGGAGCCGCCATGGGCCATGGATGGCATTATAACGCATATGTTTCGTCTTGCCTAACATGGATGGCAGCCAGAGACGCACATGATCCGCAAGAATGTTTGGAATTACAACTTGATCCTCAGGGTGGTGAGCAAAACGCACCAGTCAAAGTAGAAGCAAACTTCATATTTTCAAGAATAGATATGATTGAACCCTGGAAGCCCAAAAATCAGGAAAACCAGTTGGCTGAAGTAAAGGGGTAGGGCCAAGAGGCTATTTCTAGATAAACAGATGCACAACCCAATGGTTTCGGATTCTATGTCTAGGTATAAGGAAGGTATAAGGAAGTCTCCTTACACTTGATGCCCTAGTCACCTAGCAGTATATAGGTTCCTATCTGGGTCTTGGTCGAGTGTTGTGGGTTGCTTTCTCGAATGGAAAGTAAGACAGGTCACCACGATCATCGCTCAGCAACTCGGACTACATAAAAAATTATCACATAAAAAGGAAATACACACATACACACACAGGGAGCTTTCAGAGTGAATCCACACTGAAAAGTTTATCATAAAAATATTATCATTCGATGGAGATGTTACTATTGGAGGAGTTCTTTCACGCAATCCGACTCCAGCATATCAATTGAGCTAGTAAACTTTACACAGCATTGTCCTGACACAGCATCTCTGGTGTAGTTTTGTATAACCTCCCTGGATGTTTATCAGGCGTCTCCATGGTTACAGGAAGCTAGGAGTCCCTGGGCGTCTCCATGGTTACAGGAAGCTAGGAGTCCCTGGGCGTCTCCATGGTTACAGGAAGCTAGGAGTCCCTGGGCGTCTCCATGGTTACAGGAAGCTAGGAGTCCCTGGGCGTCTCCATGGTTACAGGAAGCTAGGAGTCCCTGGGCGTCTCCATGGTTACAGGAAGCTAGGAGTCCCTGGGCGTCTCCATGGTTACAGGAAGCTAGGAGTCCCTGGGCGTCTCCATGGTTACAGGAAGCTAGGAGTCCCTGGGCGTCTCCATGGTTACAGGAAGCTAGGAGTCCCTGGGCGTCTCCATGGTTACAGGAAGCTAGGAGTCCCTGGGCGTCTCCATGGTTACAGGAAGCTAGGAGTCCCTGGGCGTCTCCATGGTTACAGGAAGCTAGGAGTCCCTGGGCGTCTCCATGGTTACAGGAAGCTAGGAGTCCCTGGGCGTCTCCATGGTTACAGGAAGCTAGGAGTCCCTGGGCGTCTCCATGGTTACAGGAAGCTAGGAGTCCCTGGGCGTCTCCATGGTTACAGGAAGCTAGGAGTCCCTGGGCGTTTCCATGGTTACAGGAAGCTAGGAGTCCCTGGGCGTCTCCATGGTTACAGGAAGCTAGGAGTCCCTGGGCGTCTCCATGGTTACAGGAAGCTAGGAGTCCCTGGGCGTTTCCATGGTTACAGGAAGCTAGGAGTCCCTGGGCGTTTCCATGGTTACAGGAAGCTAGGAGTCCCTGGGCGTTTCCATGGTTACAGGAAGCTAGGAGTCCCTGGGCGTCTCCATGGTTACAGGAAGCTAGGAGTCCCTGGGCGTCTCCATGGTTACATGAAGCTAGGAGTCCCTGGGCGTCTCCATGGTTACATGAAGCTAGGAGTCCCTGGGCGTCTCCATGGTTACATGAAGCTAGGAGTCCCTGGGCGTCTCCATGGTTACATGAAGCTAGGAGTCCCTGGGCGTCTCCATGGTTACATGAAGCTAGGAGTCCCTGGGCGTCTCCATGGTTACATGAAGCTAGGAGTCCCTGGGCGTCTCCATGGTTACATGAAGCTAGGAGTCCCTGGGCGTCTCCATGGTTACATGAAGCTAGGAGTCCCTGGGCGTCTCCATGGTTACATGAAGCTAGGAGTCCCTGGGCGTCTCCATGGTTACATGAAGCTAGGAGTCCCTGGGCGTCTCCATGGTTACATGAAGCTAGGAGTCCCTGGGCGTCTCCATGGTTACATGAAGCTAGGAGTCCCTGGGCGTCTCCATGGTTACATGAAGCTAGGAGTCCCTGGGCGTCTCCATGGTTACATGAAGCTAGGAGTCCCTGGGCGTCTCCATGGTTACATGAAGCTAGGAGTCCCTGGGCGTCTCCATGGTTACATGAAGCTAGGAGTCCCTGGGCGTCTCCATGGTTACATGAAGCTAGGAGTCCCTGGGCGTCTCCATGGTTACATGAAGCTAGGAGTCCCTGGGCGTCTCCATGGTTACATAAAGCTAGGAGTCCCTGGGCGTCTCCATGGTTACATGAAGCTAGGAGTCCCTGGGCGTCTCCATGGTTACATGAAGCTAGGAGTCCCTGGGCGTCTCCATGGTTACATGAAGCTAGGAGTCCCTGGGCGTCTCCATGGTTACTTGAAGCTAGGAGTCCCTGGGCGTCTCCATGGTTACAGGAAGCTAGGAGTCCCTGGGCGTCTCCATGGTTACAGGAAGCTAGGAGTCTCTGGGCCTCTGGGCGTCTCCATGGTTACAGGAAGCTAGGAGTCCCTGGGCGGCTCCATGGTTACAGGAAGCTAGGAGTCCCTGGGCGGCTCCATGGTTACAGGAAGCTAGGAGTCTCTGGGCGTCTCCATTGATACAGGAAGCTAGGAGTCTCTGGGCGTCTCCATGGTTACAGGAAGCTAGGAGTCCCTGGGCGGCTCCATGGTTACAGGAAGCTAGGAGTCCCTGGGCGTCTCCATGGTTACAGGAAGCTAGGAGTCTCTGGGCGTCTCCATGGTTACAGGAAGCTAGGAGTCCCTGGGCGTCTCCATGGTTACAGGAAGCTAGGAGTCCCTGGGCGGCTCCATGGTTACAGGAAGCTAAGAGTCTCTGGGCGTCTCCATTGATACAGGAAGCTAGGAGTCTCTGGGCGTCTCCATGGTTACAGGAAGCTAGGAGTCCCTGGGCGTCTCCATGGTTACAGGAAGCTAGGAGTCCCTGGGCGGCTCCATGGTTACAGGAAGCTAGGAGTCTCTGGGCGTCTCCATGGTTACAGGAAGCTAGGAGTCCCTGGGCGTCTCCATGGTTACAGGAAGCTAGGAGTCTCTGGGCGTCTCCATGGTTACTTGAAGCTAGGAGTCCCTGGGCGTCTCCATGGTTACAGGGAGCTAGGAGTCCCTGGGCGGCTCCATGGTTACAGGAAGCTAGGAGTCTCTGGGCGTCTCCATGGTTACAGGAAGCTAGGAGTCTCTGGGCGTCTCCATGGTTACAGGAAGCTAGGAGTCCCTGGGCGTCTCCATGGTTACAGGAAGCTAGGAGTCCCTGGGCGGCTCCATGGTTACAGGAAGCTAGGAGTCTCTGGGCGTCTCCATGGTTACAGGAAGCTAGGAGTCTCTGGGCGTCTCCATGGTCACAGGAGGGTGGAGTCACTATGGATCTCCATAGCTGCCTTAGCTGCCTTGATGAGTCCTCGCAGTGATAAGAGAGGCATTGCACACTTCAGGAACGGATGCTGTAATAGTGTAGAAAATTATTTGTTATTTTTAATTTTTTTTAATTGTTTATTTTGACAAAGGACGTCTCCCATAGAGATAGTGACCCGAAAAAAGAAGCGCTTTAACCATCAGTCTATCACTGTCTTGCGAGAGGAGCGCCGATACTACCATTCAGACGCCCCTACATACTACAATATCCACACCCCTCATTTAGAGTGCAGGCACTGTACTTTCTACCTCCAAGACTCGTGTCCAGCTAACCGGTTTTCCTGAATCCTTTCATGTTACGTTGCTCACACTCAGCAGCAATTAGTCATAAAAACCACTCGCCTCCACTCCTGTCTTAAAACTCTTGCGCACTCCTGTTGGATGCACAAGCCCCTCACACACAAAACCTCCTTTATCCCCCCTAAAGAATCTTATCTAGGACAACCCCTTCAGTTTGTTTTTATTTCACTCATAACACGAGAAAGCGTCACTGAATCAGCTTCAAATTTTCAGTGCTGGTGTCTGGTAACCAGGGCAAGTCTGAGGACAGTTGGCATGTTCAGGAGCCCTGTGACTATGGTCAGTGAAATTAGTGTCTAGGTAGCTACATACACATCTGCCAATTTTAAGTGCAAAATAGTGTGAAATTTTTATTCACATTAAATCATATTAAATATATTTGAGTCTGTCCCTTCTGGATGTCTTCAGTATTGTATTTCGTAGCTGATGCATCTCACGGTCAAGATTACGCATTGTGTGTGGCCAAATTTGTCAATATATTAAGTTATTGTCTAAAACTTGGAATCGTTGGAATTTATGCAATAACTGGAAAGTGACTTCTGATTGACTTCAAAATTTCAGCTCTGGTGTGTTTTCCAGTAAGTAAAGTTTGCATTATTATGGCCTCGTCTTGTCACCTTCAAAATGTTAATAGTGATGATTCCATGAGAATTATAATACCTTAAACTGTGTAGGTGTGGATTTGAAGTTTTAATTGATTAAAAAACTGAAATCGTTAATTCAGAACAATTATCAGAGAATATCTTTCCTGATAGGCTTTAACTCCATTGTCTTTATGGACATTATTGAAAGGAAGTTATATTTTTCTTTTAGGATTGAAGCGAATTATAAATATAACTGAAAAATATGGAAAACTCACATTTTTATGACAAATTTTTACTAGTTTAGTGAATGCTTAAATAATGCACGACGCTATGCCAAAACCGAAGTATCGTTGACGCCAGTTATTGACTCCCACTAATTTCCTCCAAGATTTTCGTTTATCACTACAAAACGCCTTATCCGATCTACTTCAAAATTTTCACACTGGTGAACAGGTACGTACAGGTTGGTTGAAAAATGTAGGCGCCATCTGCTCAAAGTTTGTGTAAATCATTCCCGGAACTGGTTGCATGAGGTGACGACAGAAAACCTGTTGATCGACTTGACTGTCAGTACTGGTGTATCCTACCTGAAGGAAGGTTGGTGGTAGTAGTGAAGTGTGGCTGCTATTTCTGCTCGTATTAAATAAATGAAATATGCCTATCCAAGGTAGAGGGGCTTGGATCAAATCTGAATGTTTTTCATTCCCTAGCCACTATAGAAGCCCTACAGGTTTAGCGCTTCCCCACGATTAAAAAAAAATCTGAATGGCATCAGTATATAATGGTTGATGTATCTTATGAAATGGATAACATATTTTTATTGGGTTTAAGCTATGTAGATTTTTTTTAATTCTGTGCATTAACTGTAGAATGTATTAGTACAGCAGACCGGTAGGCCTGCTGTAGTGCTACATTCTTATGAGTGGGAATAGTTGGATGTTAGTTTTGCCTAGGGCAAGTAGGCCTACTGCAGTGCCTCTATTGCGTTGCTAAGTTTCCAGCCTGCAGAAACAGTGTTGTGTATAACACAAATTACCAGTAGGCTGTGTTTATATAGATTACCACTTGTACACCGGGACAGAAATATTCATAAGCAAGTGTTGGCATCAATTACCTTAAGAAGCTGAGTGGCTGAAGGTCTCTTTACCACGTCCACCTCAAGACACTTGTCAAGGAAGTCCTTAAAAAACAGCGAGAGTCTCTCCCTCTGCTTGATCTCTGGTTTTCCGTTAGTAGTGATCAGGTAGAGTGCTCTCACCGGGTCCTCCTTCATATATGGCGGCTCTCCTTCATCCACCAAAATTATATGATCGTATAAAATTTTACATTTGGAGACTGGTTTCTTTTCTACATTTTTAAACTTAGCTTTTGACAACATGAATTACATTTTCAAGGTTTGCTTTAGAGAAATAAAAAAAACTTAAGGAAAAATACTGAGATTTCACCTTGAGGCTGTTAGAATATTTCACTCCTATATAATATATATATATATATATATATATATATATATATATATATATATATATATATATATATATATATATATATATATATATATATATATATATATATATATATATATATATATATATATATATATATTTATCTGGCCGATTCCCACCAAGGCAGGGTGGCCCGAAAAAGAAAAACTTTCACCATCATTCACTCCATCACTGTCTTGCCAGAAGGGTGCTTTACACTACAGTTTTTAAACTGCAACATTAACACCCCTCCTTCAGAGTGCAGGCACTGTACTTCCCATCTCCAGGACTCAAGTCCGGCCTGCCGGTTTCCCTGAACCCCTTCATAAATGTTACTTTGCTCACACTCCAACAGCACGTCAGATATTAAAAACCATTCGTCTCCATTCACTCCTATCAAACACGCTCACGCACGCCTGCTGGAAGTCCAAGCCCCTCGCACACAAAACCTCTACCCCCTCCCTCCAACCTTTCCTAGGCCGACCCCTACCCCGCCTTCCTTCCACTACAGACTGATACACTCTTGAAGTCATTCTGTTTCGCTCCATTCTCTCTACATGTCCGAACCACCTCAACAACCCTTCCTCAGCCCTCTGGACAACAATTTTGGTAATCCCGCACCTCCTCCTAACTTCCAAACTACGAATTCTCTGCATTATATTCACACCACACATTGCCCTCAGACATGACATCTCTACTGCCTCCAGCCTTCTCCTCGCTGCAACATTCATCACCCATGCTTCACACCCATATAAGAGTGTTGTTAAAACTATACTCTCATACATTCCCCTCTTTGCCTCCAAGGACAAAGTTCTTTGTCTCCACAGACTCCTAAGTGCACCACTCACCCTTTTCCCCTCATCAATTCTATGATTCACCTCATCCTTCATAGACCCATCCGCTGACACGTCCACTCCCAAATATCTGAATACATTCACCTCCTCCATACTCTTTCCCTCCAATCTGATACCCAATCTTTCATCACCTAATATTTTTGTTATCCTCATAACCTTACTCTTTCCTGTATTCACTTTTAATTTTCTTCTTTTGCACACCCTACCAAATTCATCCACCAATCTCTGCAACTTCTCTTCAGAATCTCCCAAGAGCACAGTGTCATCAGCAAAGAGCAACTGTGACAACTCCCACTTTATGTGTGATTCTTTATCTTTTAACTCCACGCCTCTTGTCAAGACCTTCGCATTTACTTCTCTTACAACCCCATCTATAAATATATTAAACAACCACGGTGACATCACACATCCTTGTCTAAGGCCTACTTTTACTGGGAAATAATTTCCCTCTTTCCTATGTACTCTAACTTGAGCCTCACTATCCTCGTAAAAACTCTTCACTGCTTTCAGTAACCTACCTCCTACACCATACACCTGCAACATCTGCCACATTGCCCCCCTATTCACCCTGTCATACGCCTTTTCCAAATCCATAAATGCCACAAAGACCTCTTTAGCCTTATCTAAATACTGTTCACTTATATGTTTCACTGTAAACACCTGGTCCACACACCCCCTACCTTTCCTAAAGCCTCCTTGTTCATCTGCTATCCTATTTTCCGTCTTACTCTTAATTCTTTCAATAATAACTCTACCATACACTTTGCCAGGTATACTCAACAGACTTATCCCCCTATAATTTTTGCACTCTCTTTTATCATCTTTGCCTTTATACAAAGGAACTATGCATGCTCTCTGCCAATCCCTAGGTACCTTACCCTCTTCCATACATTTATTAAATAATTGCACCAACCACTCCAAAACTATATCCCCACCTGCTTTTAACATTTCTATCTTTATCCCATCAATCCCGGCTGCCTTACCCCCTTTCATTTTACCTACTGCCTCACGAACTTCCCCCACACTCACAACTGGCTCTTCCTCACTCCTGCAAGATGTTATTCCTCCTTGCCCTATACACGAAATCACAGCTTCCCTATCTTCATCAACATTTAACAATTCCTCAAAATATTCCCTCCATCTTCCCAATACCTCTAACTCTCCATTTAATAACTCTCCTATTTTTAACTGACAAATCCATTTGTTCTCTAGGCTTTCTTAACTTGTTAATCTCACTCCAAAACTTTTTCTTATTTTCAACAAAATTTGTTGATAACATCTCACCCACTCTCTCATTTGCTCTCTTTTTACATTGTTTCACCACTCTCTTAACCTCTCTCTTTTTCTCCATATACTCTTCCCTCCTTTCATCACTTCTACTTTGTAAAAACTTCTATATATGCTAACTTTTTCTCCCTTACTACTCTCTTCACATCATCATTCCACCAATCGCTCCTCTTTCCTCCCGCACCCACTTTCCTGTAACCACAAACTTCTGCTGAACACTCTAACACTACATTTTTAAACCTACCCCATACCTCTTCGACCCCATTGCCTATGCTCTCATTAGCCCATCTATCCTCCAATAGCTGTTTATATCTTTCCCTAACTGCCTCCTCTTTTAGTTTATAAACCTTCACCTCTCTCTTCCCTGATGCTTCTATTCTCCTTGTATCCCATCTACCTTTTACTCTCAGTGTAGCTACAACTAGAAAGTGATCTGATACATCTGTGGCCCCCCCCTATAAACATGTACATCCTGAAGTCTACTCAACAGTCTTTTATCTACCAATACATAATCCAACAAACTACTGTCATTTCGCCCTACATCATATCTTGTATACTTATTTATCCTCTTTTTCTTAAAATATGTATTACCTATAACTAAACCCCTTTCTATACAAAGTTCAATCAAAGGGCTCCCATTATCATTTACACCTGGCACCCCAAACTTACCTACCACACCCTCTCTAAAAGCTTCTCCTACTTTAGCATTCAGATCCCCTACCACAATTACTCTCTCACTTGGTTCAAAGGCTCCTATACATTCACTTAACATCTCCCAAAATCTCTCTCTCTCCTCTGCATTCCTCTCTTCTCCAGGTGCATACACGCTTATTATGACCCACTTCTCGCATCCAACCTTTACTTTAATCCACATAATTCTTGAATTTACACATTCATATTCTCTTTTCTCCTTCCATAACTGATCATTCAACATTACTGCTACCCCTTCCTTTGCTCTAACTCTCTCAGATACTCCAGATTTAATCCCATTTATTTCCCCCCACTGAAACTCCCCTACCCCCTTCAGCTTTGTTTCGCTTAGGGCCAGGACATCCAACTTCTTTTCATTCATAACATCAGCAATCATCTGTTTCTTGTCATCCGCACTAAATCCACGCACATTTAAGCATCCCAGTTTTATAAAGTTTTTCTTCTCTTTTTTAGTAAATGTCTACAGGAGAAGGGGTTACTAGCCCATTGCTCCCGGCATTTTAGTCGCCTCATACGACACGCATGGCTTACGGAGGAAAGATTCTTTTCCACTTCCCCATGGACAATAGAAGAAATAAAGAGGAACAAGAGCTATTTAGAAAAAGGAGAAAAACCTAGATGTATGTATATATATATGCATGTGTGCGTCTGTGAAGTGTGACCAAAGTGTAAGTAGGAGTAGCAAGATATCCCTGTTATCTAGCGTGTTTGAGACAAAAAGAAACCAGCAATCCTACCATCATGCAAAACAGTTACAGGTTTCTGTTTCACAGTCATCTGGCAGGACGGTAGTACTTCCCTGGGTGGTTGCTGTCTACCAACCTACTACCTACTACCGACTTGTTGAAAAAAAAAAAAAAAATATATATATATATATATATATATATATATATATATATATATATATATATATATATATATATATATATATATATATATATATATATATATATATATATATATATATATATATATATATAATATATATATTATATATATAATATATATATTATATATATAATATATATATTATATATAACTAAGCCATAATAAACACTTGTCAATGTTCACTAATAACCCACATGGGGACAGTAACACGGAAGATTAGGTGTGTGTGTGTACGTGTACGTGTACTAAGTTGCAGTAACACGTTTTAAGACAAAAGTGGAAATATTTCAAATTCTGCGTCGGCTGACAATTACCCAGTAAAAACAAGCTCTGGATTATCGAAAAAGAGCTTCCTCATAATGCCTCTTTTATTATTGCATTTGTAAAATTATATATGTTAATTTGAGTACAATGATAAATTCAACTTGCATAAATTTGCTAGGGATACAGAAACTGGTAATAATCCTTACCTAATAATCTGTATAGCGCATGGTATTATTAATGCAGGGTTTAGCGCATGATATTACTGCAGGGTTTTGAAAGACGTTCGCCTAGCTAATTCTGCTGGTTGATTTCCCCTCAAGGAAGGTTCCTTGATGTTGGTGAGGGGCTCTTGATATAGGGAATTGGATCTGTGCTCCAGTTCCCCGAATTAAGCCTGAATGCCTTCCACATCCCCCCCCCCCAGGCGCTGTATAATCCTCCGGGTTTAGCGCTTCCCCCTTGATTATAATTATAATAATACTGGCTGATTTGATAATGTACTTTTGTACTTATGGACTCAGCTACGAGTCTATAATTTTAAATTTGTTCTTTCTATAAATGTTGTTATAGGATATGGATGTGGCAAAGTTTTGTTATTGACAAATTTGATGGTATCGAAATAGGTATCAGCAATTTATTATGATATTGAAATAGGTATCAACAAATTTTGAGGGTATCAGTATTGGCAAAAAAAAAAATAATGGTATCGTCGCCATCAGTGCTATGGAGGGTGATCATCGCTGTATTATGACCCTGGTGGGTTTAATGTTTGGTTATGATTATAATACATACATCAAAACCATAGGTCCTTTACTTTTAATCTAATAATAAATCTAGGAACACATGTTCCTAGATGCATTATTCTCATCATCAAAAACGTGTTTAAAATGTTGTATTTTATTTGTTTTGAAAGCTGACATTATATGTAATTTTGAGTTCTTTGATGGTGAAGTTTGAAAGATCTTTGAAACAACTTGAACTTGCTCATCTCTGTTTATTGACAAAGAAAACATTCTGTAAACTATTTCCATAAATAGAATAGATTAAATTAGGATATTATCATCATCAAATTTTTTCTTAACCCTTTAAACAGTGTAAAATAAACTGTGTGTGTGTGTGTGTGTGTGTGTGTGTGTGTGTGTGTGTGAGAGAGAGAGAGACGGAGACTCACCGTCAAGCATTTCTATCGCCATGATACCGAGTGACCAGATATCAATCTTTGGTCCGTATTGTTTCTGACTGACCAGCTCTGGTGCCATCCAGTAGGGCGTCCCCACCATAGTCGTTCTCTGAGTCCTCTCCTGCGACAGCTGCGCACAGAACCCGAAGTCGGCTGACAAGGAATGTATACACTTGAATCATAAGACATTTCTGCCTTTCAAAATATACATGAGGAGGAGGATGAATAGCAGACTAAAGAAACTTTTTTTTTTTTTTTTTTTTTTTTTTTTTTTTTTTTTTTTTTTGAGGGTGGATAAAAAGGAATTTGTAGGCCCATCGAGGAGTGTCACCTCGTGTGTCGATATATTCATATTAAGAGAAATGTAAAAAGGGATAAGGAAAGCTAAACCCAGGTGAAAATTGAAGTTGCAAAGGAATCGTAAAAGGGTGTGCGTGCGAGTGTGTGTACTCGCCTAGTTGTACTCACCTAGTTGAGGTTGCGGGGGTCGAGTCCGAGCTCCTGGCCCCGCCTCTTCACTGATCGCTACTAGGTCACACTCTCTGAACCGTGAGCTTTATCATACCTCTGCTTAAAGCTATGTATGGATCCTGCCTCCACTACATCGCTTCCCAAACTATTCCACTTACTGACTACTCTGTGGCTGAAGAAATACTTCCTAACATCCCTGTGATTCATCTGTGTCTTCAACTTCCAACTGTGTCCCCTTGTTACTGTGTCCAATCTCTGGAACATCCTGTCTTTGTCCACCTTGTCAATTCCTCTCAGTATTTTGTATGTCGTTATCATGTCCCCCCTATCTAACCTGTCCTCCAGTGTCGTCAGGTTGATTTCCCTTAACCTCTCCTCGTAGGACATACCTCTTAGCTCTGGGACTAGTCTTGTTGCAAACCTTTGCACTTTCTCTAGTTTCTTTACATGCTTGGCTAGGTGTGGGTTCCAAACTGGTGCCGCATACTCCAATATGGGCCTAACGTACACGGTGTACAGGGTCCTGAACGATTCCTTATTAAGATGTCGGAATGCTGTTCTGAGGTTTGCTAGGCGCCCATATGCTGCAGCAGTTATTTGATTGATGTGCGCTTCAGGAGATGTGCCTGGTGTTATACTCGCCCCAAGATCTTTTTCCTTGAGTGAGGTTTGTAGTCTCTGGCCCCCTAGACTGTACTCCGTCTGCGGTCTTCTTTGCCCTTCCCCAATCTTCATGACTTTGCACTTGGTGGGATTGAACTCCAGGAGCCAATTGCTGGACCAGGTCTGCAGCCTGTCCAGATCCCTTTGTAGTTCTGCCTGGTCTTCGATCGAGTGAATTCTTCTCATCAACTTCACGTCATCTGCAAACAGGGACACCTCAGAGTTTATTCCTTCCGTCATGTCGTTCACAAATACCAGAAACAGCACTGGTCCTAGGACTGACCCCTGTGGGACCCCGCTGGTCACAGGTGCCCACTCTGACACCTCGCCACGTACCATGACTCGCTGCTGTCTTCCTGACAAGTATTCCCTGATCCATTGTAGTGCCTTCCCTGTTATCCCTGCTTGGTCCTCCAGTTTTTGCACCAATCTCTTGTGTGGAACTGTGTCAAACGCCTTCTTGCAGTCCAAGAATATGCAATCCACCCATCCCTCTCTTGTCTTACTGCTGTCACCATGTCATAGAACTCCAGTAGGTTTGTGACACAGGATTTCCCATCCCTGAAACCATGTTGGCTGCTGTTGATGAGATCATTCCTTTCTAGGTGTTCCACCACTCTTCTCCTGATAATCTTCTCCATGATTTTGCATACTATACATGTCAGTGACACTGGTCTGTAGTTTAATGCTTCATGTCTGTCTCATTTTTTAAAGATTGGGACTACATTTGCTGTCTTCCATGCCTCAGGCAATCTCCCTGTTTCGATAGATGTATTGAATATTGTTGTTAGGGGTACACATAGCACCTCTGCTCCCTCTCTCAATACCCATGGGGAGATGTTATCTGGCCCCATTGCCTTTGAGGTATCTAGCTCACTCAGAAGCCTCTTCACTTCTTCCTCGGTTGTGTGCACTGTGTCCAGCACATGGTGGTGTGCCCCACCTCTCCGTCTTTCTGGAGTCCCTTCTGTCTCCTCTGTGAACACTTCTTTGAATCTCTTGTTGAGTTCCTCACATACTTCACGGTCATTTCTTGTTGTCTCTCCTCCTTCCTTCCTTAGCCTGATTACTTGGTCCTTGACTGTTGTTTTCCTCCTGATGTGGCTGTACAACAGTTTCGGGTCAGATTTGGCTTTCGCTGCTATGTCATTTTCATATTGTCTTTGGGCCTCCCTTCTTATCTGTGCATATTCGTTTCTGGCTCTACGACTGCTCTCCTTATTCTCCTGGGTCCTTTGCCTTCTATATTTCTTCCATTCCCTAGCACACTTGGTTTTTGCCTCCCTGCACCTTTGGGTAAACCATGGGCTCATCCTGGCTTTTTCATTATTCCTGTTACCCTTGGGTACAAACCTCTCCTCAGCCTCCTTGCATTTTGTTGCTACATATTCCTTCATCTCATTAACTGGCTTCCCTGCCAGTTCTCTGTCCCACTGAACCCCGTTCATGAAGTTCCTCATTCCTGTGTAGTCCCCTTTCTTGTAGTTTGGCTTCATTTGTCCTGGCCTTCCTGCTTCTCCCTCCACTTGTAGCTCTACTGTGTATTCGAAGCTTAAAACCACATGGTCACTGGCCCCAAGGGGTCTTTCATATGTGATGTAGTCGATATCTGCACTACTCAAGGTGAATACTAAGTCCAGCCTTGCTGGTTCATCCTCTCCTCTCTCTCTTGTAGTGTCCCTTACGTGTTGGTACATGAAGTTTTCCAGTACCACCTCCATCATCATAGCCCTCCATGTATCTTGGCCCCCATGTGGGTCCAAGTTCTCCCAATCGATCTCCTTGTGGTTAAAGTCACCCATTATCAGGAGCTTTGCCCTGCATGCATGAGCTCTTCTGGCCACTCTAGCCAGTGTGTCAACCATCTCTCGATTGCTCTCGTCGTACTCTTGCCTTGGCCTCCTGCTGTTCTATGGTGGGTTATACATCACTGCTATTACCACCTTGGGACCTCCAGAGTGAAGCGTTCCCGCTATGTAATCACTTTCTTCTCCACTGTCTCCTCTCTCCAGCTCATCAAAATTCCAGCGATTTTTGATCAGCAATGCCACTCCTCCACCCCCCATGTTCCCTCTGTCTTTCCTCAGAATTTGGTATCCCATTGGAAAGATGGCATCTGTAATCATACCTGTAAGCTTGGTTTCTGTGAGAGCTATGATGTCCAGTG
>NW_027197173.1:50000-67333 GCF_038502225.1 Cherax quadricarinatus | reverse complement strand
CAACTAATCAACTTGCTACTATGATGATTAACTTACTGCGAACATGCATGTTAAAATCACTATCATACGACGTCTATTAGCACTAGAAACTAATATCGGTGCATCTTACCCTGATAATTTACACACTTGGATAACATTTGGAAATCTTTATCCAGAATAAAGATTCCCAAATGTTGCCCTAGTGTGTAAATTCTCAACTTACTGGTTTTGTAAATCATTCACACAACATCTCACCCTGGACAGCGGTTGGCCCGAGCCTCGAGTCATGCAGTTGCCCCATGACTCAAGGGAGGTGCGAATTATTTAGGAGTGATAAAAAAGGAAAATTGAAAAAATATGGGAAAAAAATGTCTTCTGACATAATTCTGACAACATGCTGATGTAATTAGCTTGTTTCTATCATATTTCTAAATAAGTTTTTCCAAAAATGTAATTTTTTGTTCTTCCTGGTGGCAATTTGTTTGTTTTTTTTTCTCTCCAAATATTACGATTTTTATGATTGTTTCATTCTAAATACACTACATTGAAACTTCTCTGAGAACTCCATTCAAATTCAGGGAATGATGATAATAGCTCAGTCGCCTGTGTGTTGTCAACATGTGTGGAGGCGTGTAACATACTGAAATGTGGCGTGGCATGACCGTAGAGTTTTACAGAAAACGTAATATATGTATAACTCAGGAATAAGTTACTGACATTATTTTCCACTTTGGGCAAAAAGTATTTATAGGAGTGTCATGATTTTTGCACACGTAATTGAGTAATGATGGTTCTACTAGAATGTAAACGGGATTTGCCATATCTTTTACCGCTTTGCTTTTAATGTTTTTTTTTTTTCTTAATAAAATTCAACATTTTTTTATAATGCAATCTACTGACATTTTCGCTCAAACGGCGTTTATGCCAAGATTATCTATCCCTTATCTTTCATCTGATGTCAACTAGAACATTGTACATCTTACCAATTTTGTAGAAAAGGGAGAGATTTATGCCCTATAGAATAGGGCACTATTTATTTTTTCTATTTATCTTTTAAGGCAAAACGTGTCTAGGCTTCAATTGCTTCTTAAATCACTATAAAAATTTAATTGAAATTGGACCAAAAATAAAAAAAAAAATATTTCGCTCAGGGATTGACAACGTCAAATCTACGACTTCAAGGGTGATGGACTGATCACATCGTCTTCAAATCGCTACCGTTCCTGCCTACTTTCTGTACTCGACTGAAGAAGCCTACTGTGTAGGCGAAACGTTTCGGGATAAAGTTGCCTAACTGTTGCCTATGTGTCTTACCTACAAACCTGTCGGTATTGTATACCATTTTGATATTCACACTGTCAGACACTGCAACACAATGGCATCTTGGTACAGAAAACACCTTGGACAACTTTTTCAAAGTAAGAATTATTTGATCTGAGAGAGACGGGATCTCTCAGTGGCTGCATTCTAACTACTACTACTCTGCACCTCTCCTTCTGACAGTATTTAAGTCTCCGCACTGTCGCTTGATCTTCAGATAGTTCCATACTATGGGATTGAACTTCTCCAGGCTGAGGGACTGACAACCTCAAATCTACGACTTCAAGGGTGATGGATTGATTACATCGTCTTCACATCTGTACTGTTCCTGCCTACTTTCTGTACTCGACTGAAGAAGCCTACTGTGTATGCGAAACGTTTCGGAATAAAGTTGCCTATCTGTCTTACCTACCAACCTCCCTCAAGGCTTGGGTACCATAGTCCCTCACTTGCTGAAACCTCAGAGAGCAAGGGTTTGATGCTCTGATATCTAATCCTGTCTGTGTAATTACGTTGTTGGGGTTTACCCCACGTTAGTGTTGGTATGGGAGCTGTGAAACTGCATGACACTTTTAATAGGCTGTTTTCATAATTTTTTTTTCAAAAAGAGAATTATAAACGTGTAAGCAAAATAAATTATATCCATAATATCTAAAAAAAAATTCTGTCCCAGGAGGAAACTGAGGATATGGTAAGGAAAAGCAACATTGACATAAACCATACCACGGGCGGGATTTGAACCCGCGGTCAGAGAGTTTCAAAACTCCAGACCGTCGCGTTAGCCACTGGACCAGCTAGCCACAATAAGATTCGCCCAACTAGGTATATTTCTACACCATAAGAAGGTTAGCATAGGCACCACAGTGACCACAAATGCAAGTTTTTACCGACGAATCTCCAGCTAGCGTGGCCTTGACGAACTCTAGCTCAAGTCCCCTCACTGCCGTCAACTCCCCATCTAATAACTCTCATCTTCTGTTTTTAGCGTCAAATCTATTCGTAACGAGGCTTTCTCAACCTAATCTCACTCCAAAACTAATTTTTATTCTCAGCAAAATTTGTTGACACCTCACCCAATCTCTCATTTGCTCCACTCATGCATTCCCTTACCATTCATATTAATGTCTCTTTAATTCACCATATATTCCTTCCTCCCTGTATTACATCTGCTTTGTAAAAACCTCTCATATGATAACTTATTCTCTCTTAACACTTGTTTAGCTTATCCCACAAACCCATATCGCCCATATCGCCTTTCCCAGGTCCATGTGTCCAGGAGTCCATCCGTGTCCCCTCAGATGTTCTCCCTTCCCCACTTTCCCAGGGTCTGCCTTAGCAACCAGTATCTCCTTCTTTCCCAGGAGTCCGCCTCAGATATTCCCCCCCTTCCCTTCCCCACTTCCCCAAGGTGCTCTCGCCTTTCCCAGGTCCATGTGTCCAGGAGTCCATCCGTGTCCCCTCAGATGTTCTCCCTTCCCCACTTTCCCAGGGTCTGCCTTAGCAACCAGTATCTCCTTCTTTCCCAGGAGTCCGCCTCAGATATTCCCCCCCTTCCCTTCCCCACTTCCCCAAGGTGCTCTCGCCTTTCCCAGGTCCATGTGTCCAGGAGTCCATCCGTGTCCCCTCAGATGTTCTCCCTTCCCCACTTTCCCAGGGTCTGCCTTAGCAACCAGTATCTCCTTCTTTCCCAGGAGTCCGCCTCAGATATTCCCCCCCTTCCCTTCCCCACTTCCCCAAGGTGCTCTCGCCTTTCCCAGGTCCATGTGTCCAGGAGTCCATCCGTGTCCCCTCAGATGTTCTCCCTTCCCCACTTTCCCAGGGTCTGCCTTAGCAACCAGTATCTCCTTCTTTCCCAGGAGTCCGCCTCAGATATTCCCCCCCCCTCCCTTCCCCACTTCCCCAAGGTGCTCTCGCCTTTCCCAGGTCCATGTGTCCAGGAGTCTATCCGTGTCCCCTCAGATGTTCTCCCTTCCCCACTTTCCCAGGGTCTGCCTTAGCAACCAGTATCTCCTTCTTTCCCAGGGGTCCGCCTCAGATATTCCCCCCACCTTCCCTTCCCCACTTCCCCAAGGTGCTCTCGCCTTTCCCAGGTCCATGTGTCCAGGAGTCCATCCGTGTCCCCTCAGATGTTCTCCCTTCCCCACTTTCCCAGGGTCTGCCTTAGCAACCAGTATCTCCTTCTTTCCCAGGAGTCCGCCTCAGATATTCCCCCCCTTCCCTTCCCCACTTCCCCAAGGTGCTCTCGCCTTTCCCAGGTCCATGTGTCCAGGAGTCCATCCGTGTCCCCTCAGATGTTCTCCCTTCCCCACTTTCCCAGGGTCTGCCTTAGCAACCAGTATCTCCTTCTTTCCCAGGAGTCCGCCTCAGATATTCCCCCCCTTCCCTTCCCCACTTCCCCAAGGTGCTCTCGCCTTTCCCAGGTCCATGTGTCCAGGAGTCCATCCGTGTCCCCTCAGATGTTCTCCCTTCCCCACTTTCCCAGGGTCTGCCTTAGCAACCAGTATCTCCTTCTTTCCCAGGAGTCCGCCTCAGATATTCCCCCCTCCCTTCCCCACTTCCCCAAGGTGCTCTCGCCTTTCCCAGGTCCATGTGTCCAGGAGTCCATCCGTGTCCCCTCAGATGTTCTCCCTTCCCCACTTTCCCAGGGTCTGCCTTAGCAACCAGTATCTCCTTCTTTCCCAGGAGTCCGCCTCAGATATTCCCCCCTCTCCCTTCCCCACTTCCCCAAGGTGCTCTCGCCTTTCCCAGGTCCATGTGTCCAGGAGTCCATCCGTGTCCCCTCAGATGTTCTCCCTTCCCCACTTTCCCAGGGTCTGCCTTAGCAACCAGTATCTCCTTCTTTCCCAGGAGTCCGCCTCAGATATTCCCCCCCTTCCCTTCCCCACTTCCCCAAGGTGCTCTCGCCTTTCCCAGGTCCATGTGTCCAGGAGTCCATCCGTGTCCCCTCAGATGTTCTCCCTTCCCCACTTTCCCAGGGTCTGCCTTAGCAACCAGTATCTCCTTCTTTCCCAGGAGTCCGCCTCAGATATTCCCCCCACCCCTTCCCCACTTCCCCAAGGTGCTCTCGCCTTTCCCAGGTCCATGTGTCCAGGAGTCCATCCGTGTCCCCTCAGATGTTCTCCCTTCCCCACTTTCCCAGGGTCTGCCTTAGCAACCAGTATCTCCTTCTTTCCCAGGAGTCCGCCTCAGATATTCCCCCCCCTTCCCTTCCCCACTTCCCCAAGGTGCTCTCGCCTTTCCCAGGTCCATGTGTCCAGGAGTCCATCCGTGTCCCCTCAGATGTTCTCCCTTCCCCACTTTCCCAGGGTCTGCCTTAGCAACCAGTATCTCCTTCTTTCCCAGGAGTCCGCCTCAGATATTCCCCCCCCCTTCCCTTCCCCACTTCCCCAAGGTGCTCTCGCCTTTCCCAGGTCCATGTGTCCAGGAGTCCATCCGTGTCCCCTCAGATGTTCTCCCTTCCCCACTTTCCCAGGGTCTGCCTTAGCAACCAGTATCTCCTTCATTCCCAGGATTCCGCCTCAGATATTCCCCCCCTTCCGTTCCCCACTTCCCCAAGGTGCTCTCGCCTTTCCCAGGTCCATGTGTCCAGGAGTCCATCCGTGTCCCCTCAGATGTTCTCCCTTCCCCACTTTCCCAGGGTCTGCCTTAGCAACCAGTATCTCCTTCTTTCCCAGGAGTCCGCCTCAGATATTCCCCCCCCCCTTCCCCACTTCCCCAAGGTGCTCTCGCCTTTCCCAGGTCCATGTGTCCAGGAGTCCATCCGTGTCCCCTCAGATGTTCTCCCTTCCCCACTTTCCCAGGGTCTGCCTTAGCAACCAGTATCTCCTTCTTTCCCAGGAGTCCGCCTCAGATATTCCCCACCCCCTTCCCATCCCCACTTCCCCAAGGTGCTCTCGCCTTTCCCAGGTCCATGTGTCCAGGAGTCCATCCGTGTCCCCTCAGATGTTCTCCCTTCCCCACTTTCCCAGGGTCTGCCTTAGCAACCAGTATCTCCTTCTTTCCCAGGAGTCCGCCTCAGATATTCCCCCCCCTTCCCTTCCCCACTTCCCCAAGGTTCTCCCAGGTCCCCAAGGTGCTCTCATGTGTCCAGGAGTCCATCCGTGTCCCCTCAGATGTTCTCCCTTCCCCACTTTCCCAGGGTCTGCCTTAGCAACCAGTATCTCCTTCTTTCCCAGGAGTCCGCCTCAGATATTCCCCCCCCCCTTCCCCACTTCCCCAAGGTGCTCTCGCCTTTCCCAGGTCCATGTGTCCAGGAGTCCATCCGTGTCCCCTCAGATGTTCTCCCTTCCCCACTTTCCCAGGGTCTGCCTTAGCAACCAGTATCTCCTTCTTTCCCAGGAGTCCGCCTCAGATATTACCCCCTTCCCTCCCCCACTTCCCCAAGGTGCTCTCGCCTTTCCCAGGTCCATGTGTCCAGGAGTCCATCCGTGTCCCCTCAGATGTTCTCCCTTCCCCACTTTCCCAGGGTCTGCCTTAGCAACCAGTATCTCCTTCTTTCCCAGGAGTCCGCCTCAGATATTCCCCCCCTTCCCTTCCCCACTTCCCCAAGGTGCTCTCGCCTTTCCCAGGTCCATGTGTCCAGGAGTCCATCCGTGTCCCCTCAGATGTTCTCCCTTCCCCACTTTCCCAGGGTCTGCCTTAGCAACCAGTATCTCCTTCTTTCCCAGGAGTCCGCCTCAGATATTCCCCCCCCCCCTTCCCCCCACTTCCCCAAGGTGCTCTCGCCTTTCCCAGGTCCATGTGTCCAGGAGTCCATCCGTGTCCCCTCAGATGTTCTCCCTTCCCCACTTTCCCAGGGTCTGCCTTAGCAACCAGTATCTCCTTCTTTCCCAGGAGTCCGCCTCAGATATTCCCCCCTCTCCCTTCCCCACTTCCCCAAGGTGCTCTCGCCTTTCCCAGGTCCATGTGTCCAGGAGTCCATCCGTGTCCCCTCAGATGTTCTCCCTTCCCCACTTTCCCAGGGTCTGCCTTAGCAACCAGTATCTCCTTCTTTCCCAGGAGTCCGCCTCAGATATTCCCCCCCCCCTTCCCCACTTCCCCAAGGTGCTCTCGCCTTTCCCAGGTCCATGTGTCCAGGAGTCCATCCGTGTCCCCTCAGATGTTCTCCCTTCCCCACTTTCCCAGGGTCTGCCTTAGCAACCAGTATCTCCTTCTTTCCCAGGAGTCCGCCTCAGATATTCCTCCCCCCCCTTCCCCACTTCCCCAAGGTGCTCTCGCCTTTCCCAGGTCCATGTGTCCAGGAGTCCATCCGTGTCCCCTCAGATGTTCTCCCTTCCCCACTTTCCCAGGGTCTGCCTTAGCAACCAGTATCTCCTTCTTTCCCAGGAGTCCGCCTCAGATATTCCCCCCCCCCCCGTCCCCACTTCCCCAAGGTGCTCTCGCCTTTCCCAGGTCCATGTGTCCAGGAGTCCATCCGTGTCCCCTCAGATGTTCTCCCTTCCCCACTTTCCCAGGGTCTGCCTTAGCAACCAGTATCTCCTTCTTTCCCAGGAGTCCGCCTCAGATATTCCCCCCCCCTTCCCCACTTCCCCAAGGTGCTCTCGCCTTTCCCAGGTCCATGTGTCCAGGAGTCCATCCGTGTCCCCTCAGATGTTCTCCCTTCCCCACTTTCCCAGGGTCTGCCTTAGCAACCAGTATCTCCTTCTTTCCCAGGAGTCCGCCTCAGATATTCCCCTCCCCGCTTTCCCACTTCCCCAAGGTGCTCTCGCCTTTCCCAGGTCCATGTGTCCAGGAGTCCATCCGTGTCCCCTCAGATGTTCTCCCTTCCCCACTTTCCCAGGGTCTGCCTTAGCAACCAGTATCTCCTTCTTTCCCAGGAGTCCGCCTCAGATATTCCCCCCTCCCCCTTCCCCACTTCCCCAAGGTGCTCTCGCCTTTCCCAGGTCCATGTGTCCAGGAGTCCATCCGTGTCCCCTCAGATGTTCTCCCTTCCCCACTTTCCCAGGGTCTGCCTTAGCAACCAGTATCTCCTTCTTTCCCAGGAGTCCGCCTCAGATATTCCCCCCACTTCCCCACTTCCCCAAGGTGCTCTCGCCTTTCCCAGGTCCATGTGTCCGGGAGTCCATCCGTGTCCCCTCAGATGTTCTCCCTTCCCCACTTTCCCAGGGTCTGCCTTAGCAACCAGTATCTCCTTCTTTCCCAGGAGTCCGCCTCAGATATTCCCCCCACCCCCTTCCCCACTTCCCCAAGGTGCTCTCGCCTTTCCCAGGTCCATGTGTCCAGGAGTCCATCCGTGTCCCCTCAGATGTTCTCCCTTCCCCACTTTCCCAGGGTCTGCCTTAGCAACCAGTATCTCCTTCTTTCCCAGGAGTCCGCCTCAGATATTCCCCCCCGTCCCTTCCCCACTTCCCCAAGGTGCTCTCGCCTTTCCCAGGTCCATGTGTCCAGGAGTCCATCCGTGTCCCCTCAGATGTTCTCCCTTCCCCACTTTCCCAGGGTCTGCCTTAGCAACCAGTATCTCCTTCTTTCCCAGGAGTCCGCCTCAGATATCCCTCCCCCCTTCCCCACTTCCCCAAGGTGCTCTCGCCTTTCCCAGGTCCATGTGTCCAGGAGTCCATCCGTGTCCCCTCAGATGTTCTCCCTTCCCCACTTTCCCAGGGTCTGCCTTAGCAACCAGTATCTCCTTCTTTCCCAGGAGTCCGCCTCAGATATTTCCCCCCCCCCTTCCCCACTTCCCCAAGGTGCTCTCGCCTTTCCCAGGTCCATGTGTCCAGGAGTCCATCCGTGTCCCCTCAGATGTTCTCCCTTCCCCACTTTCCCAGGGTCTGCCTTAGCAACCAGTATCTCCTTCTTTCCCAGGAGTCCGCCTCAGATATTCCCCCCTCCCCCACTTCCCCAAGGTGCTCTCGCCTTTCCCAGGTCCATGTGTCCAGGAGTCCATCCGTGTCCCCTCAGATGTTCTCCCTTCCCCACTTTCCCAGGGTCTGCCTTAGCAACCAGTATCTCCTTCTTTCCCAGGAGTCCGCCTCAGATATTCCCCCCTCCCCCCAGGAGTCCGCCTCAGATATTCCCCCCCCCCTTCCCCAAGGTGCTCTCGCCTTTCCCAGGTCCATGTGTCCAGGAGTCCATCCGTGTCCCCTCAGATGTTCTCCCTTCCCCACTTTCCCAGGGTCTGCCTTAGCAACCAGTATCTCCTTCTTTCCCAGGTCCAGGAGTCCAGAAGTCCATCTGTCCGCCTCAGATATTCCCCCTTCCCCACTTCCCCAAGGTATCCTTGCCTTTCCCAGGTCCATGTGTCCAGGAATCCATCCGTGGGCCCCCGGATGTCTCCCCTTCCTCACTTCCCTTAGGATATCTTCCAGCCTCAGCCTTCCCCAGGTTATGTATCCCTCCGTGATCTAGCCAGATGAGAACGAGGCCTTGTTTAGCTGGTCTACGGTAGAGACTGTCCAGGTGGGTGGAATTACAGGAGGGGACACACAGAAACTGCGTCCTGTAAATACACCCACCAAGACAGTCTAGACCGTAGATCAGCCAGACGCAGCCAAGCTACCGTCCAGTTCGACCACCAAGGCCTGGTCACTCAGTGAAATTTTGGAAGTTCTATTTATATTATACAATTTTTCTACATTAAATATAAGATTTTTTACTTAATTAGCAGTTCAAGTGTGTTTGTGAATGTTTTTGTGTGTGTTTATGAGTGCTCGTTTGTTAGTGTGTTTGTCCACCTCCACGAGAACTGTAATAAGTGTTGAACTTTTTATTTTCATTTGGTTATTTATCCTATATATTCGCAAGACGCGCAGTGAGTTACAAGCGCCGCGCACAATGGAAATATATCACTTTGTCTGACTTTTTAGGTTATCCTGGGTAATTTACGCATATGTTACTTTGCATGATCATTTGTGTAACTATTTATGTATATCTGTACCTAAAAAAACTTACACACACTCTTATTTTCACTCTCATTTGCACATTTGTGCAACGGCAGCCTGCGTGGTCACCATCATTCATACACGCACAAAACAACGCAACTGCACGCACACACAAACATGTATAAAAAACACTCATCAACCTCTTACACTAATATGAATGCAATCACAAGCGCGCGCGCACACACACACACACACACACACACACACACACACACACACACACACACACACATATATACACATATACATATATATATATATATATATATATATATATATATATATATATATATATATATATATATATATATATATATATCTATCTCTATCTATGTGTGTGTGTGTGTGTGTGTGTGTGTGTGTGTGTGTGTTGATAAGTTCTTTATTGAATCCTGTACTTTCCTACATCTTCCACAACAGTGTCTCCCACTTAAACAATATTTTGCAGTTGTATATAAGACTGTGTCCAGCAGTTGTAAACTGTACCAGAAACAAACACTGGGACAAAAGCTGTTCATTATTTTTGTTTTGTTTACAATTATTGTTTATATTTGTGTCCGTATGTGACTCTGTCTTCCCACCAAGAAATCTGCTACAAAAATGTCATCAGTTTCCTTTTTTGTGGAGTTCGTCTTTTTATATATATGCAAGTCACTGAAATGTCCACAAGTAAACACGCAAGTACACAAAGTACACACACACACACACACACACACACACACACACACACACACACACACACACACACACAATTCTCTCGTTCCACTGTGGATAATATACATGGAGAGAATTTCGGGGGTCAACGCCCCCGAGGCCCCGTCTGAGACCAGACCTCTAGAATATATATAAACACAATTTGCCCAGCACACGTATAATACTTAATATCCAACCCCTGTGTCACTCACATGTGTGCAAACATTCTCATGCACATATGTGTACTTTCTCACACAGACATCATGAGACCACACCTCTCCTTATAAGTGTATCTGCTCTATAGTATATTAGAGTGTAAGTCTGAGGGACCTGCTGGTTCACCAGACTATTAAAAATTCGAGATAAATTACCTCCTACTTGATAACAATAGTTATGATCTATGGTTTGCGGTGTTTTGTGATTTGCAGTAATGATTTGTGATTTAGAGTAATGACTGTGATTTTGCAGTGTTTTTAGTGATGTGTAGTGATATGTGATTTCCAGTTTGTATTTAAATTATATTATATATTTTAATAGAATTCTGAATAATCGGGATGTAGAATGCTGTTACATAGTATTTTCTAGATATCCTTAATGATAAATATGAAGATATAAGGAAGTAACAGTTGAGAGAGTCTTGTACTGGATATAGCAAGAAAACATTCTTGTGAATTATTACATAATTTTTAATTTTTCCCGTCTTCACTTCTCTCAACTTCACTATATTGAGAAAAATATTCACAAACACAATAAAAAAGAAAGAAAATAAGATGTACAAACTGGGAGAGTCAACCTCTCGACAAAAGTGATTGTTGATGTTGATGTTACAACCTGGCCAGTACAACTCTGTCTTAATGTCTTCAATATTGCTGTTTTATGTATTACTGTTATCTTGCTCTACTCTTCCCTTATTTTATTGTATTGTTCTTGTATGTTCTTGTGTGATATTTATGTACTGCTGTACTGTTCTGCTGTATGTTACTGTATTTTTCTTATGTGTTACAGTTTTGTTCTTGTGTGTTACTGTACTGTACAGTTTTGTGTTGTTCTATTGTTATTATGAGGTACTTTTCTAGACAGTTCTTCATTATTTATTTTTTGTGTTTTCCGTCACTCGATCAATCACAATCTTGACATATTCATTCCTTGGTATAATCAACAGGCAATACACAAACACTAATATTTATGTGTTAGTATGCAGTCCTTGCATGTTACAGTAGTAATTTTCCTGTGTATTTAAGTTACTCCACTGTTAACATAAGAACATAAGAAAGGAGGAACACTGCAGGAGGCCTGTTGGCCCATACTAGGCAGGTCCTTTACAATTTATCCCACTAACAAAACATTTGCCCAACCCAATTTTCAATGCCACCCAAGAAATAAGCTCTGATGTGAAAGTCCCACTCAAATCCAACCCCTCCCACTCATGTACTTATCCAACCTAAATTTGAAACTACCCAAAGTCCCAGCCTCAATAACCCAACTAGGTAGACTGTTCCACTCATCTACTACCCTATTTCCAAACCAATACTTTCCTATGTCCTTTCTAAATCTAAACTTATCTAATTTAAATCCATTACTGCGGGTTCTCTCTTGGAGAGACATCCTCAAGACCTTATTAATATCCCCTTTATTAATACCTATCTTCCACTTATACACTTCGATCAGGTCTCCCCTCATTCTTCGTCTAACAAGAGAATGTAACTTAAGAGTCTTCAATCTTTCTTCATAAGGAAGATTTCTAATGCTATGTATTAATTTAGTCATCCTACGCTGAATGTTTTCTAACGAATTTATGTCCATTCTGTAATATGGAGACCAGAACTGAGCTGCATAATCTAGGTGAGGCCTTACTAATGATGTATAAAGCTGCAGTATGACCTCTGGACTTCTGTTGCTTACACTTCTTGATATAAATCCCAGTAATCTATTTGCCTTATTACGTATGCTTAGGCATTGTTGTCTTGGTTTAAGGTTGCTGCTCACCATAACCCCCAAGTCCTTTTCGCAATCTGTATGGCTAAGTTCTACATCATTTAACTTATAAGTACTAGGGTTATGGGCACTCCCAAGCTTCAGAACCTTGCATTTATCTACATTGAACTGCATCTGCCACTTTTCTGACCAAGAGTAGAGTTTGTTTAAATCCTCCTGAAGTTCCATAACATCTACGTTTGAATCAATTATCCTACCTATCTTTGTGTCATCGGCGAATTTGCTCATATCACTAGTAATTCCCTCATCAAGATCATTGATATATATTATAAACAACAACGGGCCCAAGACTGATCCCTGTGGAACGCCACTTGTTACAGATTCCCACTCGGATTTAACCCCAGGAATGGATAGCTGCTGTACCACAACTATTCTTCTCAAAATGGTTTAGAATTACTTTACAGTATTACATTATTTTCCCATGACACTACCATAATATTTAAAGGGGGTGGACCGGTAAGCCAGCGGAAGGCCTCGGTCAGATGACCAAAAGCTCCAACAGCGGGTCATCATCGAAGACCCGCGTCAGGAAACACTTGTCCTGTTTCCTGACGAACCTTACCTAACCTAACCCTTGACACTGGTGAGGGGTTCTTAACCCAAACTGGACTCTTCTTTCTTTTTCTTGATTGGAATTTAAATGCCTACTATTCCAGAGGCGCGTTAAGCATTGTTCTTGACTTACATGTAGAAATTAGGAAAGGCATCATCAATCTTCAGTGGCGATCTTTAAACTTTTAGTCCTGATGTGTTTTCCTCAGAGGAAGCAATCTGTTGAGGTAGGTTAGTAGAACTGAGGTTAAGGTTAGTAGAAGGTTCCGATTTTATTAATAAAATTAGTTTGTGAGATAATTTACTTTTTCGGTTCCCCTAATTTAAATTAATATTATGTACTTTTATATATGGCTATAACAGCCGTGTGCCTTCTTGGCCATTATTAAAAACTTGTATGTTATGGACTAAGCCAACATAAAACTTACTTGCTTACTGTACTTCCTTAAAAGGTGCTTTTATGGAAGAAATATTTAATAAGGTGAAATTGTGTTTTTCGAGGGATAATTTCTGAGTGTTGCATCTGACTCACTTCAGACCTTCCATACCGATAACTTTATATTTCATCTTGAAGATTAATGTGATTGTGTATTTTAGGATATTGGTCTCTTAAAGGTATGAATTAAATTTGGGCTGCATATGCTATAATTTACCATTTTTATTAAAGAAATTTGGATTTTATTTTCTACATGACTTGTGAATGCCTCTTCTGATTCACTTCAAATATATAATTCTAATATCTAAATGCGTTATCAACCTATGCAGCACTCTGCACTTTTCCAATGGCTTGCACTGAGGCACAGTGGACTGGGGTTATGGAATACTTGGATACATTGATCAGATCGAGCAGAGACTGATATGCAACTAGTTGAGGATATGTCTCTCCCACTAATGGATTCTTCAGTGAGTTTATATAGTGGCGGAGGTCAGGTCACCGTCAGTGCAAGGTACGTTGAGAGGAAGGAAATGGACGGAGCTGGGCGATGGCTGTGTTCTGCTCCGGTAAATTACATCATGCTAACATTTTAGATATAATGATTCTCCCTATATTCTGAGTTAAGGTGGTGCTAGTAGTGATGAGAGAGAACTTTCAACACCGTCTGCTGCGACGAACGGACTTCCTGATGACTAATGTAGCATTCTGAAAGTCCATGAAATGTCCACAGGAGTTTCGATGAATAGCACAAGGATTGTTCAAGGCATTTCTCTGGCAAACGTAGCAGTGTTCAAAGTTTCTTTGTGTGGTACTTCTTGAGATTTCCCCAACAAATTTTGTCAGACGACCCATAGGGGAATGTGTGCTGTTTTCGTATCACTCTTAACAATATCATGTTATATGTTCAAAACGGATTGGTTACCAAACAAGACGATGAATCTCTTCGTGGTGCGTTGTTGACTAGCAATAGTGATCTTTTCTGCCTTTATCCTATAGTCAGTAATAAAAGGGGAGGGATAATATAGATTGGAGAAAGCGTTGCGAATATAACTGCGAATATAACTGAAATGCAAAAGGTCGTCTTTGCTAGTTGGTTTTATTTATACCTAGAACTCCAGTATATTCCTCTTCCATAGAGAACTTAATGGAAGATTCTATGTTGTTTAAGAGTTCTACAGTGTTGAGGCGTCTTGGGATGATGACCAAGACATCGTCAACATTCTTTAACCATGTAACACTGCCTGGTACTTCACTCTCCTCCTAATCCTCCAGGCGCTAAAGAGATTTTATATGATCCGTTTACGTTCAAAAGGTATTTGAATTCTTCTCCTCCTACTCTGCAATCATTCCATCTGCAAATCTGTACAGTTATAAGTTGCATTTGAGCTCACATTCTCGTGCACATTGCTTCTGTGTTCACATTTCCCTTGTCTATAGTTTCCAGGTTCAATCCCTCAGTATCTATAGCTTAAATGTACGCTGCCTCTGGCGTCAGAACTCCTACGTTAATAACTCTCGTATCCATTACCCGTGGGTCAACAGATTCCAAGTCCATAATATATAATATGTCAATACCCGGGTCTGAAGCTCCTCTAGCTATTGCGCAAACGCGGAGAGACGAGAGACTGCGAGAGAAAGAGCGAAAGATAGATAGATAGATAAATAGAGAGAGAGAGAGAGAGAGAGAGAGTTAGGGTGGATGGGCGGAAAGAGAGAGACATGCAGCAGCATTCATGGATGATCGTTCCCGTAGTCTGGAAATTACACATTTTTTAATGTTTCCGATACTACTTTATATTGTGATGTACTATAATATTCACATACCACAGTATAATATTTTGTGTTGTGATGTTCATATGTTATTCTGTTATACCTGGAAAGTGGGCGGAATCGTAAATGCTCTATCAACAACTAGTCTTGATAAAGCAGTGCCTGACAGGTTGTGCATAATTGTATATAGTTCTTCTGTTTTCTAATTATGTCCAAGAATCTGTATTGATAAAGCCACTGGATGGCGAAACGTCTACAATGAAGATAACCAGATGTTGCACAAGTGTCTTAACTTTCATCTTGTCGGTATTGTATACCTGTCTTGCACAACTTGTCAGACACTGCAACATCATGGTATCTTGATTTAGAGGACATCTACTTGACCTTCTTCACGACTTCGACAACTAGCCCATCAATTTGGGAAGGACCTACTTCCACTGGGGAATCCCGCCTACCAGTGACTATGCCCTCGTCTGCTACGCGTCCCTATTCACTGACGCCTATATAAGCGCCAGTCTCCTTACCTGTGCTTCAGAATCTCTACAACCATGGTGCTGTAAACACCACCTCCAAGGCTGAGGGACTGATTACCTCATCTTTTGTATATAGTTCTTCTGTTTTCTAATTATGTCCAAGAATCTGTATTGATAAAGCCACTGGATGGCGAAACGTCTACAATAAAGATAACCAGATGTTGCACAAGTGTCTTAATTTTCATCTTGTCGGTATTGTATACCTGTCTTGCACAAATCTAGACTACCGTGAAGGTCGACTTTATTAATGAGATATTTTAGTGTGGATGAGAGAGTGATGTTCCTGAGAAATGTTAAGTGAAACTTTTGGGAATTTTGAGTCAACATAATTGTTTTGGGAAACAAATACCATTGTGGGAGACACTGTTGTGGAAGATGTAGGAAAGTACAAGATTCATTAAAGAACTTAGGCTAAAGAATTCCTTTATTTCTGGTTTATTGCCTCCGCAAAAGATATTAGATGATAGAGAGGGACGAGAGAAATACATGTGTCGTGGTTATCGTGTGTGTGTGTGAATGTACTTGTGTACTTGGAAGTTTCAGTGTCTTTCATATAGGAAAATGATGTTTTTTAACAAAATAGAAAGCTGATAACTTTTTTGTAGCAGATTTCATGGTGGGAAGACAGAATGACACACGGACACACTTCTATACACGATAAAACATTCACAGGTACACTTATAAAGCTGCATTAGTGAAAACAAAACAAAAATCAACTTTAACACTTAATGAAACTTAAATAGAAGTCCGAGATTATCACTAAGTAACCTCACCTTGGTGGCCGAGTTGGGTAGCAGCTTGGTCTTGTCTGGCTGGTCTGCTGTTCCAGGCTGTCTTGGTGGTGTAATTACAGGACGCAGTTTTCTGTGTGTCCCCTCCTGTAATTCCACCCACCTGGACAGTCTCGGCAGTAGACCAGCTAGACAAGACCAAGATACCATCCAACAAGGTTACTGGGGAGGGGCCAACACATACACACACACACACACACACACACACACACACACACACACACACACACACACACACACACACACACACACACACACACACACACCCGTCCACCCAACCAACCGCCCACGCAACAACCCACTCACCCAACAACCCACGCACCCGCCCACCTGGGAAAGTGAGGAAGGGAGTTCATCTGAGGGGACACAGGTGGACTTCTGGACACACGGAACTAGGGAAAGCACCAAAAGGGAGTTCATCTGAGGGGACAACCTAGGGAAAGCACCAAAACAACCGGGAGTGGGAAATGTGGAAGGGTTGACATCCGGGGGCCCACGGATGGAGACCTGGAAACATAAACCACACCTGACTATGACCACACCCCACCATGATCACACACACCCGTCCATCCAACCCACCCACCCAACAACCCACCCAGCCACCCGCCCACCTGGGAAAGTGAGGAAGGGAGTTCATCTGAGGGGACACAGGTGGACTTCTGGACACACGGAACTAGGGAAAGCACCAAGACAACCGGGAGTGGGAAATGTGGAAGGGTTGACATCTGGGGGCCCACGGCTGGAGACCTGGAAACATAAACCACACCTGACTATGACCACACCCAACCATGATCACACACACACACACACACACCCGCCCATCCAACCCACCCACCCAACAACCCACCCAGCCACCCGCCCACCTGGGAAAGTGAGGAAGGGAGTTCATCTGAGGGGACACAGGTGGACTTCTGGACACACGGAACTAGGGAAAGCACCAAGACAACCGGGAGTGGGAAATGTGGAAGGGTTGACTTCTGGGGGCCCACGGCTGGAGACCTGGAAACATAAACCACACCTGACTATGACCACACCACACCATGATCACACACACACAGACACACCCGCCCACCCCATAAACCCACCCACCCAACCACCCACCTACACAACAAGCCACCCGCCCACCTGGGAAAGTGAGGAAGGGAGTTCATTTGAGGGGACACAGGTGGACTTCTGGACACACGGAACTAGGGAAAGCACCAAAATAACCGGAAACATAAATCACACGTGACTATGACCACACCTCACTATGACCTCACCTATGATCAGACCTGACTATGACCTCCACCTATGATCACATCTACGATCCATGATCCACACCTGGGAATTCATCTGAGGGGACACAGATGGACTTCTGGACTTCTGGAAAGGTTGACATCCGGGGGCCCAC